>NC_031799.1:45116144-45354901 GCF_001522545.3 Parus major
AAGATACAACTGAATCTCTCAGAATTTGCCCATCTGAACTGCAGAAATGTTCTTCACAAGCTGAAGTAGACATCTGAGATTCCAGATAGACTTCTGAAATCCCAACAGGATTAAGGTATTTTTCTGGAATACCCTCAGTTTTGGATGATTTCCACAAAGCAGAAGCAGTGTGTTTCAGCTCTCATCCTGGCTCTGAGGGACTCTCCCAGTGTGTATCCTGGTTTCTTTTGGTTTGTCTTCAGTGGTGGCCAGTTGTTCAGATGCTGCTAGGCAGTACCTGGGAGACTGGAGCCCTGAGTGAGCAAAGCACCTCTAGATACACCCTTCCTAAAGTGAGCAGTACAAGCCTGTGTGCTGCCCATAATGCTTGGTACTGCTTCATGTTGCTCAGTTCATTCTTCTCGAGAAACAACTCATACCTAGGGAAGGAACAGATCTTTTTTTTGTTGCATGTGCTGGTCAAGCTTCATAGATAGGCTGAAAGAATGATCCAGCTCTGCTCACGGCTGCCATTAGCTGGCACTTGCTCTTTTAAAACAGACATTACTGCAAAGCTTTAAATTTCCTCATCCATTTAGAGCAGACAGTGCTTCTCATTTGATTTTTCTTCTTTTGAGCATTCCAGCTGTGAGAGGTTTAATAAGCCATATACTTGAATTTGTCCTAGAAAAGATGGGTTTGGAACTGCCCTTTCATTTTCAGACTCTGACAGTTCTCATCTGGAAAATCTTTTTATATTTCTTGATATCTTCTTTTTGTATTCATACAGTAGCCACTGCAAATTGTGCTCTTCTCAGCTGTTATTCTGGGAAGTGTTTGTCCATGGCTTTGAAACTCAGCTGGATGTATGGCTAAGCTGGAATATACGAACCTCTGTCCTTCTCCATGAGATCACAAGACTGACTTACAGTTTGCAACTTTTACAGATATCAACCTAGTTTTATTTGCCTTATGGCTTTAGAGCTCTTGGATATTGTTGAGTCATGTTGTCTGGCTCTGTGCTGTGAACCTGAATGGTGGATAACATTGTAATTTGTGCAAAATTGGATTTTTTAATGTCTTAATAGATGTTCAGCAGCTTTAAGAGAAAAGATCAACTCTCAAGAGCTGTCAGCAATTGCAGCCATCACTACCAGAGTTCTCAGAGATGTCACTGAGTTTGAGAATCTGTTTAATAAATCTGGTCCTAAAAGCTCAAAAAACAAAAGCTCAGGTTAGAAAAAAAAAGGGGAGGGGGGGGCGGGGGGGAGTGAAGTATTTTAGAAGTTGTCAGCTCTCTTGTTTAAAGTGAGAGACAGCAGATGGGCATTTCTAGAAGTCTCTGCGTCACTTATGACTGTGTCTGTTCCACTACTGGGTTTCCTTAACTACACTGAGAGAATACCTGATCCTGTATACACAATTTCTCTACCAATAGGAAACCATCCTGAAACAGACTCAAATATCTGCTGCAGATCTCAAAGGGACAGTACTGAAAGGGCCTGTCTCTCTCCTGCCTGTGGATCACTTCCTGCTGCTTAGCACGATTTCCCTTGGTCCAGGTCCAGGTACCTGTTTGAGCTCCTGGATACCTTGTCCCTCACTCCTGTCTGCCCAAGCACTACAATTCACTGGTCTCTGTAAGGTGCTCCTCATGCCCAAGAAGAACAGCAGACATTTGTAACTGCTCTGCGTAGGATCTGTTCAGTGCAGAGTACAGTACAGAGGAGGAGAATGATCATAAATCTGTGAGGGCTTTAAAAATGAGTAAACAGACTTCTATGACTATGGCAAATAGTAAACACGCTGCACCATGGAAAAGAGAAAACTGAGAAGGTATTTGAGATGGTTCTGTAGATTCCTGTGTGGTCCTAAGGTGAATGGAGTTTGACTATTCACTGTCCCTTCTAAGCAAAGTTACAGAACAACACATGAATAAGAAGGAAGGAGTTTCAAAACAGGATTTCTTTTGTTCTTTATACAATTTATCAGTAATCATTATAACTCCTTGCTGCAGGATACTGTGACTGTTAAAAGTTCACACAGATTCTAAAGACAAATTGACAAATTCATAGGAAAGAAATTAACTGGGGCCTCTTGAATATAAAGACATCTCCTTTGGCTGGGGAAGTCCTTGAACTGCAAGTTGCTTGTGATTAGGGGAGTATTGCTGCATACTTACCCAGTTCTGCTCTCGCCAATACATTTGCTTTTATCTAGTGTTACAGACAAGCTGGGCTAAATTGTCCCTTGATTTAGACCAAAAATGGCTATTTTTTGTTAAAAGATGAGATTCTGTGGACAGTGTTGGATAACCCAGTCCTTAAGATTTCCACAATGTTGCAGCTCTCCTCAAACTTCAGAAGCTGGGTACTATTTGTGGTAGAGAAATAAGGTGCAGTATTTTGCTTTTTCTTACCGTGTTGCTGATTGCAACTATGTGATCACTTTGTTTACTTAGCAAACGAAAAACAATTGTTTCATCCCCTCTTCAAAACCATATACTTGGGTAGAGAACTGATATCCCCCCAGTCCTGCTCTGAACACCTTCCAGCTGTGCACTGACATAACTGATGACCAGGAGGCAGCTGGGAGAGGGGCTGTATCTGTTCTGCTCAGCCAGAGTCTTAAATGTTACCCTCTTTTGCCTTTCTTTTGGACAAGTTCTGTAACAGAGACATTTAAAGCCTTTCCCCATGCTTGTAGAACTCCTTTAAAGGATAGGTTGATTTTGCTTGCTTTTTCTTGGTTAATTAATGTGCCTCTAAGTCTTTATGAAACTCAGCTTTTTTCGTATCATGCCTTTTGATGTTTCTGTTTTAAAATTCCAATTGTTCCACTGCCATCTCCAGGGATCAAGATTTGCATTTACCTTTTAATTTCTAACAAATTCAGGATTTTTCTTTTTGCATTTTAAATACAAAAAGCAATGTGAGCATTCTAACCCATAATTTAGGACTCTCCCCTGTCTTATGAATTATGTCTCAATATTTACAGTATAGCAACCTTGCTTATGTCAGTAATTGCAAAAATAAATTATTTTTATAATTTATTTATAATTATAATATTATTCAAAATTATAATTTATTTATAATATTTATAATATATTTATAATTTTTATAAATTAAATTGCAAAATTAAATATAAAAAATTGTTTTCAACCAAATATTTTTCAGTGTGAAAGGGTTCTTTGCTCTTAAAACTCTATTTGTCAGCCTTCTTAATGATAGTGGCTAGGATATGCAGTGCACTTTTGGGTGAGTAACACACCAGTGAGGCACCTGACATAAGTCTTTCTGACTTATGCTGCTCAGCCTTTTTGTCACAGGAGCTTTAAGGATGCATTATCACTTCAAGAGTAAGAGGTTTTTCTTATGCCCTTTACCTCTTTCCTTTTCTCCTCCAGCTGTGAGCCTTGTGCTGCTTGTATGGATGCAACAGAGTGCAGTACAATGTCCTGGAGCTCTTACAGCCTGAGAAAGGTTTGTTCTAGGTGGGAGAACCAGTGTTTTCTGGCTGTATATTAAAAAGGATAACCAGCCCTAACCCCCATGAGGGCAGTCTAGTTGGTAGTTTGGATATCAAGCTCTCCTGGAGTGCAAGAAGTCATTATTGAGTTGTTGCACACTCCTCGAGCCGTTCAAGTACAGCCTTACTGAGGAATGACATAGGCACAGGGAGGTTGTATAACCAGAACCAAGAAGTGAGTCCTGTTGACCCATCCTGGACCTTTCACCCCTACATGCCCACAGTGCCTCGCTGCTGGGTTATCTCTTTTGATGAGAGTAGCTTGAGTCTGTTTATAGCCCTTGCAGACAGACTTAAAACATGGTGAACCAATCTGTGTGGATCATAACAGTGGTCTAGAGCTCCACAGGGCCCTCTGACCAGATCCCATCAACACTGGACAGCACTGGGCTTTAGAAGTAGTGATGGTCGTTCAGACCAGGTAAGTAGCTCCCTGGGCATCTCCTCACAAAAGAAAATCCTGTTGTCTGGCAGGGTCAAGCATATCAGGGCTTCCAGTAATCACTTCTCAGAGCCTGTGTTATGAAAACCTTTCTGTGGAGGTGAGTTGGTGTGCCCTACAGGCAATTTCATAACATCAGAGACTGAAACATACAGATTTCCCAGCCCTCTTATGGTAGATTGCCTGTCTCTGTGGTAGAGACTCACTGATGGCTATTAAGCTTTTGTGTTGCTCCAAGAGCACTGGGAATGTCTGCTGACATATCCCAACTCCTTCAAGAATGCACATTCACCTCCTCCAGTCACTGCTTTTTGCACAAAGCAGTTAAGATGTGTCCATACCAGGAGCTAAACTTCTCATGTTATCACTGGAGCACCTGTGACACTTAGGAATCAAATTCATTGAGCAGAAGACATACATTATAGTTTATAATCAAGAGGTCTTGACTCAAAAATATGCAAATGCCACCAATCTTTTCTACCTTTTCTTGTAGTTGGAAGGACTTGAAAGTAAGCTTATTACATAGTGAAGAAGGGAGAGGTCAGTACTCCATAAAGATGAAGGCTGCTTTGGATATGTTAGTGCATCCTCCAGGGTACTCATAACTTACAGCTGAAGTTCTCCATGGACTCTGGCTGCTCAGAAGAAGAAAAGTTTTATGTATCTCATTAGCATGCTTAGGGAAAGATTTACATATAAAAGTCTGCCTTGTTGGACAGGAACAACACAAGGTAGCAGTACTTTTAATGATAAAAACATCCAGGCACAATCTCCCCAATGTATTTCCCCACAAATCTTCTTCATATTTACAATCTGTTAGATCATCTAGGAGACAGAATGAGTCATGTCAAAGCTACCCTTGGTAATTTACTGACGCCAAGCAGAGTAGGTAAAGAGTGCTAAAAACAAACCCAGGGAAACAGGCCGTGTTCTGCAGTTAAACTGGCAAAAGAGCACTCTCTTTCATGGTAAGGGTTAACATGAAAACTGGAAGGCTTTAAATCAAGAAAGATGATGAATGTGTGTTGCACTTGTTTAGCTTGGTGTATGAGAACTCTGAAAGGCTACATTAACTGTTCTAACTGTATAGGGCCAGAAAACCAGTGTGAAGTCTGTATAAAAACTGCCTTCAGTTTCTTGTGCCATGGAGAAGTGATTAATTTTCAGACCTACCTTATTTAAACTCTGTTGCATAAATGTCCATGGTAATGAAAATCAATTCCCAATTTTTGTTAATGCTGTATGATGACCCACCCTGACTGTTCAAGTTTCTCCTCTACAGTCCAAATCTGCAGTGGCTAGCCAGTGGGTTAGAGTAGTTTTATAGCTGAAAGTAGCAAATAAATACTGATGATCTGTGGAGCTCAAAGACACTACAAATTAGAGAAACATGCATTTACCTCTCAGGACAGGTATAGAGGGTTTATTCCTTCTCACGCCCTCTAGAAATATCTGAGATTAACAGATGCAGGCACAGCAAGTTCTTCCAGTAGAATCTTCACTGTTGCAACATAAACACCTTCAGAACAATTAATGCAAAATTTTCAGATTTTTTTCAGAAAAAAAAAGGCATCATGTTTTTCAGTCTGAGGAAAAAAAAAAAAAAGGGAATTCAGAATCAAAAACTACTTTCTGAAGTCTAAATCCCTTCATTTTTCTCCTTTTCTTTTGTGTTCACTTGAGATTTTGTTTAGTTAGTTTGATGGTTTTGTTGCTACTTAAACAATGAATGTTTTCTAAAATTATGCTTTTTCCTTTACAGCACAGTTTTCTGTGTCATTTTCTGAAAATTTCAAAATAGGTGGTACATGTCATACAGTAAGTCAGTTTTGAAACCAGTTCTTGCATAAATCGGTAGCTCCTTCTTTTATGTGTTTTTTATCACATCAGAGATCATTTGAGCTTGCTAAGCAATTAAAAATGTATAATTAAGCATGTGAGCAGCTGATAATGTAAACCTGTGAGGAATCATCTGTTTGAGATTATTCTTCCAGGTTCCCTAATTTAGTGGGCTGGAGGGTTATTTGTGAAAATCTGGGGAAAGAACATTTTTTAACACAGTGCACCTGAGCACAGTGTTTGACGTGTTGAATATTTTACCTATAATTTTTTATCATGGCAGGTGAAATGAAGTGCAAAGATTGAGCCAGCCATAGATTTTCCTATTAATTCACTGAGCAGAAGGTGTCTGCAGTCTGCACCTTCATACTGCTGGTAGGAGGGAGACTGAAGATGCTGATGCCTCAGTATACTGCTGCTTGCAGAGATTTATCTTGCCCACACAGATGATTTTTCTTTCTCATCCTGTTGTCAAGGTAAAGAATTGCTACTAATCATACATTTGGTGAGCTATTACAGCAGTTCCTAGCTTCCTATCTTTCAGCACAGGTGATATTTTCCATGAAAAGGGATAAATATCAGCTGACCCCAGATGTCAAAGAAGTTTGAACTGTGTGCTTGATATGCAGTCATTACATTCCCAAAACCTCAAAATAATTGTTAAAATAGATTTTCCCTGTTTTTTGTATACTTCTTTCTTTAACTAATTTGTCCATTTGTGGGGGAGACTTGCTTCAGACTGCAGATGATGATGTCCTAACTTGTTAAGGCTTTCAGATGTACACAGAGCTTTAAATTTTACCTGAATTCTGGAAAATCAGCTGTGCAGGTCCCCTCTGATTCAATACACAGAATTCAACACAGGGCATTGTCTCCTTTATCTTGTATACAGTCAGGATAAAGGCATGTTCTGCCGACACCTAGAACTTTTCCCAAGGGCTTGAGGTAAGGAAAGGTAGCAGAAATCACAAAGGAAAGGAGGGAGAACAGACTACAAACCTGCAGGTCTTTCCAAGTATTAGGACTTCTAGAATTGTATGATGAATCTGACACATTTTGGAGAAGGTACCTAGATTTTATCAGAAAGTTAGGGACAAAATTTTCTGCGTCATAATTTTCTACGTCATAATTTTCTACGTCATTTGTATCTCTATTGCCTCCAAATGTGCCTCCTCCATCTGCCTGAACCTTTCAGCAGTGGTGAAAATGTGCACAAATTTACCAACAATGAGGTTCTAAGGCTTCATAACTTCACCTGATTAGCACTTCTCATCTGTAGGTTGGTACTGACTTCCCAGACATATCCCCCTGCAGACCCCTTTCTTAAGATCTCAGTGAAACAAATGTATTCAAATAGACCAACTGTCTTGTCATTAGAAATGCCACTTGTTGATATTTGCTTTTCAAAGAAAAAGAGCTACAGTGAGCTTGGACAGAAAGCAAACCACAGTGACTGGTTCTGTCACTTTTGTGAAAGCAGATGGTGTGCTATGTGACAGATGCTTTCCATTATATCCCACCTGACACAATTAGCAGTTTTCTATATGCTCAGCATCCAGGATGATACTTTTCCATTCCAGGTGTGTAGCTCTGGCCAAATGCTTTAGAAATTTTCAGGTGAACCTGCTCAGCTGTTTTGAATGTGACTTAGAATATATTCACTGGTGCATTGCTGTCTGATAAAAGAAATGGGCTGAGAAGGAAGAAGAGTAAAGAGAAGGGATGTTCTGGTGAGAAAGTACAAGTATATGTGTCTGATCCAGAGGCACTGGATAATCTGGAAAGAAACCATGTGTGTAACAGGGGCCCATATACTCTAAACAGCCAGGATTCCTTTCTCTCACCAGCTCTTCTGCTGTCAGTTATTAATTGCATTAGCAACAGCAGTCAGTCTCAGACATTGATTCTTGATAAGGCAGAATTTATTTCCAGGTCAGTAAATCAGAGATTGCTTTGAGAGTTGAAACAGCTATTAAAAAAATCACCAATTTTGGAGCATAAAGGAAAATTCCTATGGAGTTCATTTTTCAATCTTGTAATGACAAGATTAAAAGAAGCATTGCATTTATGAATCACCCAGAAATCCTCATAATCTTCCTCTGTTTTTTAAACTAATTAAAGTAAGTCATTTTCTATCCTCTGCCACTGCTCTGTGTCTTGGCACAAGACTTTAGCCTTTAGATATGCAATTCACATTGAAATTTTTATTGATTTGCTCCATGCTGTTTAACTCCAAAGCTCGGTTCCCTGTGGTCTTGTAATATTAAAACAGTTACAAAGATAATCTAGTGCATCTATATGTTCTGTGTGTGTATGGTGTGATTGCTCCAAATATGGATGTGTTTTATTTATTATGGGACAAAGGCAGAGCTGCCTTTCCTGTAGTACATTAATTTCTCCATACGTAGGAAAGAAGGATAGTTTTATTTCTAAAATAAATAAAAAGAGAGGGAAGAAGAGATGTTTCTAGTTTGTTAGCACACCGGCAAGGCGCTGTGCAAATAGTTATATAGATAAGAAAATAATTATAATAAGCTTCTTCTGAAAGCAAATAGTTAACCAAAAAGGATAGATAGCACTGCTTCTGGCTTCCTCACTGTCTTTCCTCATCATGACTATGCAATGTCTTACACATTGCCTGCTCTCTCCATAACCTAGCTCCCAGTTGTGTCTCACACAAGGCAAACATACCTAGCCCATCATCCTCTGGTTCTTCAGCTTCATGCACCAAATCTTGTCCTCACAGGGTAAGGAGGAAGAGCAGAGGGGAAAGAAGGAATATGTGTCACTTTAAAACTTGGCCATCAGAAATTGATGTATGATACAGCAGAGACAACAAGGTCTCAGCTGTACAACTCTGCTGCTTAACTAAACACTTGCTGTTTTCTGAGTTGCCAGTGTGAAAGAAAGGTAAAGATGTTCCTACTTTGCTGAAGGCCCAGATAAATGGCATCATCTCTCGGCCACTGTTGCAGGGAAAGGGGTTTGGCAAGGCCTGGGAAGAAAGTTTAGCTTTTTCTTGCCAAGAACAGCTCATTCAAGATTCAGGGTGACACAGCAATCAATGTGATGGATTGTGACAAGTCTGGCAGACCAAAAATTCTCAGGAGAGATGCTATGGCAGCTTCAGGTTGTATCATTTTCCCATTTTCCTGTTCTGCTTCTGTTTTCTGTAGAGAGAAATGTTCATTTTATAAAAGTTTTTTAAAATAAAAATTATTCATGATGATGGTGATGATGACAGCATTTTTTTCTCTCTTCAAGAACTGCAGAGTATCAACAAGATTCCTCATTATGCCTTTTGAAAGGATGGCTGTATTCAAAGATGAAGGAGAAGAAAGGCAAAGTCTGATTTCTGGACTTAAAAGAGCTCTCATAAAAGGCAGATATTTAGATTAGACTGAAATGGCCTGAAACCATCTTTATTATTCTGGCATTCAAGCAGTCAGCTTGCCTGCTTGAAATTCCACACATCTTATAGATGAAACATATTCTTTGGGTGTGCTCAGTGGCTGCATGACTCCTCATCAAGTAAAGTATTTTGCAGTCAGTGGGTTGGATCCATACACTGGATCAAACTGGATGTGAGATTACTCTGTGCTGGTCATTTCTTCCAAGCCACTGTGAAGGACTACTGACAGCTATAATCCTTGCGTTGCCCACATTATGCAACAATAATGTATCTGAGAAGCTGTTTAGATAGAAATTATTCTCTCCATGGAGAATTGCCAGACTCTTGTATTTGGGTGAGCAACCAATAAATAGCTGATAACACCACTTTCCCAAGAATTTTCACCCAGTTCGCACTGTATTTCACTTCCACTACAGTCCCATGTGGAATGGAGCACACAGATAATGTGTAAAATAGCGACTTAGATGAATCTGGGCTCACAAAGATGAACAGAAGAGGGAATGCATGTACAGTAGTTTGAAGTAACTATACAGAAAAAGAAGCTCCTAACAACTTCTAGGAATACAATTATGCACAGAAAGAAATAGACACCAAATAACAGAATTAGACAAATAAGCAGAACTGGTAGGTAAGAAGCAATTTTATGCCTTAAAGGTGAATACCAGAAAGATTCTGAAGAACTTCTGGAATGAAGGGCCTTTCTGTACCCACTACTCTGCTTGCAGCCAGTGCTGATACCTTTTTGAAGTTATAAGTAGAGCCTGTGGGAACAGTGCTATGTTTTGAGATCCAAATCTCTTTAAATGATCACTCCACTTGTTTTACCCAGCATTTGGGTAAGCATGGATTGTTAGAAACCTGGGCAGAGAATTTCAGGGTTTCTGTGCTGACAGCCAGTGATCCACAGTAGAACACTGTATTTCAGCTGAGGCCATGGAAAAGGCTTCCAAAATTGAATGATAGAACTGAGGCTGTGGGTGTGTAATTTGAATAGAAGTGTGTTATATCACATGGAGGAAAATTTAAAGTCTGAGGTTTTGGGATATAGTAATATATGTGTAGCAAGATGGAAGTTTTAGGGTGTAGGCTTGTCTTACTTTGTCACCTTCTCCTTTATGGGTTTGGGTGATATTGTGTGATTGGGTAGAAATGCCCACACTGCAGAATTCAGGTGTTTCGTTATTGGGCTAAAAGTAAAAATAAATTAGTTGGAATTTTATAGCTGGGTAGTTTACACTTAAAAGGCCTTGTAGAGAGAGATCTGGGGGTTCCATTTTTAGGTTGTTAGCTTAGTGTGGTGAAGAGCTCACAGTCTGTGAGAATGTAGCATAGATAAGAAATAATAAACATCTCTGAGTCCAAACAAGAATACCACCTCTCACTCATTAATCCTGACCCTGAAGAAAATAACCACAAAACATTTTATAATGGATCTGCTGTAAATCTGAGTGCAGGGTCTGAGCCTAGAAAAAAGATCATGTCCAAGCTATTACCTGTTGACACCTACCCCTACACACTGTGTGCTTCAAAGCCTGCAGAGGCCCATTCACTCCAGCTGGGCTTAGTGTATTCTCCCCACTGGAGAAGGTTTCCTGCAGGAAACAGCTGCAAGGTCTTCCTTCTCTTCCCCCCTCCAGTACTGGCAGTCCTTAGCAAAATGGGAGTAGTGTCTTCAGTATCTCTATTTCTGCACTGTTGAAGCTGAGCAGCATCAGCTTCCTGGAGCACAAGGAAAACACTGCTTTTCCTCTTTGGATTGGTACTATTTTGGAAAAATTAGTGTCCCCCCCTTTCCTTATTCTGATCTTGTTGATAAAGATCTAAGCTGATTTTCCTGGGCCAAAATTCTTCCTAAGACAGAAGATCTCAATTCCTTAGGCAAATGATGCAAAAAAATTTTAAAAATTAAGAAGGCTTTTTCTGCTGTTGTTCTATCAGATTTTTTGTTTTCTAAAGTAAACTGTTCTCTGAGTTTACATCTGCCTGTGATGTTCCAGTAGTCCTTTTTTTATTTTTTTTTCTCTCTATTGAGTCCTTCTTTTATGTAGCCACCACCAATTAAGTTCATCCTAATGCCTTTTCCTGGTCTTAAAATTGAGAGCCAGACATAGTTAAAGGATAAGGGGATTTTATCTTGGTATTTTAATATTGATCCTTATGGTGCACTGTCTCCCCATGGTGGGATGTGCTTCAATGTGCACACACCATAGATCATGTGTACAATTTATAGACCTTACAAACTGGCATATCTAACAAGGATGCACCAATGGGAGGCCTGGATGAATGGCCTGATATTCCCCCATCTGCAGAATTCCCCCCTGGATGGGCCAAATCTCTGGTTTACAGGATAGGTTCTAGAGAAGACCTTGGTTTCCCAATATAGCTTTGCATTTTCCCTCCTTTTTCAAGGCCTTTAGGATGTTTGGTCCCCATGCCTAACAGAATACTAGGGCTATGCTAAGTTATCAGACTTAAGCAATTACAAGTATGCACGCTAAGAATACTGAGGATCATGCAAGTTATATAAAAGAAAAGGCAAAAAAATCATCTAGGCATCAATCCAGTCATTGTTTTTTGCACCTAGTTTCTGCCTCCCAACTGGATCAACCTTCTCTGCCTGGCCATATGATGGGTCAGGCCACCTGCACATTCCTAGGCTTTCAAGAGAACTGGTATAAATAGGAATCATCCATAGTTACTCTTCATATCTAGAAAGTCCATTATCTACCCAAGAGAGCCTCTTCACTCCTGTCTGTTTTTCCCTGCTTGCTCTCTCCTGTTGAGAGTGTCAGAGACAGCAGCTGTGAGAGTTGGCAGAGGTGAACCCTGAGGGAAGTCATGGAAACCTGGCTGTTTTCTGCAGCTTTCCTACTCAGCTTGTCACTGGAATTGAGAAGTTAAACTTGAGCTACATAGTTGCAGGCTTATTGTTCATGACTTTTGACATGGTCTACTTCTGTATCGTCCTATGATAGCAGAGTCCACAAATTTATTCCCCACTGGATTCTTTTATTTCTTTAAACCAATTTCATGCTAATTTTATGGAACCCCCCTTTGCTCCTGGACTGCAGAACAGTCTTTCTCTGGAAGTCCACCACCTGATTGCTTTTACCTGTCCAATCCTCACTGCCACCCATTTAGAGTGCTGCAGAACAAAACTGCACATAGTGGTTATGAAGTAGAAGCACTATGGTTTTAGGTACAAAAGAATGATTCCCTCCATCTTCTTCTCCATCCTTCCCTGGTGATGCTTATCATTTTTCTGGGTTTCTTTCAACTCAGTGCTGTTGCATGCTGAAGCAGTATTTGCAGAAACCTGTCTGCAGTAGCTCTGAGAGCTCTGTCTTCACCTGAATTGCCAGTTCTGCTCTCAGTGCCACAATAACATGGCTTATAATTATTTATTTTAGACACTTTGTTTTGTGTTTATGCTGGAGGTCATCAGCCATTCTTTTACCCACTAAATCAGTTTTGAAAGGTCTGACTGAAAGACTATCAGACTATCTAGCAGAAGGGTTGGAAGTTTCACTATTCAGCTCCTTCACAAGTTTTTAGATGAGGATGCTGAGTAAAACCTGAGGGACATCATTACTGATTATTTTCCACTCAGCAAAATAACAATTAAGTTTCTTTATCTTCAACTTGATTTTAGACTGTGAAAGAACCTAAGTTTCTTAACAACCCCTCTGATTTTGGGACACTTTCCTCTCCCTCCCCAGTGCACAAGGCTTAGGTAAGTGATCCTCAGGAGAATTCTGTACTTCTGAGCCTCTGTTTCTACCCAGTTCTGGATTTTCAATAACAATTATGCAGCACAGGCAGGGCAGAACTCTTGTTTTTAGGTCTAGCCCTGAGTGCCTGCTGATTTCCTGTTTCTGCAGTGAGCCCGTGACAGGGTGGGTTGAGAAGCTTTACAGCTTTCTGTGATGTTGCACCCTCCTCCTTCCATTCTTACCACTCATAGATGGTGTTTGTCGGCAGCGAGACGCTGACTGAGAGGGGAGACACGTAGAGATGTGTATTCATATTTGCCCCCACAGTGGTACAGCTCCCTCTGACACTTCCTGCCACTCTGCTCAGATGCTGCAACTACAGTTTTATAAATGCATGTAGAATATTGCAGAATGCACAGCCAGCACTTACACAGAAGACCAATATTATAACCTGTAACAAAAATGTGGGTCTGTAGGACCTTATCTGTGTGCTCTGACTGAAGCTTTACCCAAGATCATCTGAGGCTCATTACTGTGGCTTGTGCTGGCCTCCTGGTCATCTTCCTTAAGATACTTCCCAAGAGACACAGAAGGAAGAGTGGGATAGCAAATCAGGTTAAGCTATGAATTTTGCATCTTACTTAGAAAGGGAGTGTTTCTGGACACAAGAACGGTGAAATCCTGAGAGCAAGGCAGAATTGATGGCACTGGGAACCTGAGAACCATCTGGATGGTGCGCTGAATATCAGCTGAGATTCTGAGTACTGAGCTCTCACCTGTGTTTACAGAAGAGGCCTCAGCTTGCACATGCTGAGATTTATCCCTGTATCTCTTAGAACTGCCCTGTTCTTTCATCTTGTCTGGCATGAGGTGGACAAAGACATTTAGGAATGCTGTGGCAGGACAAGACAGCTCACTTATTCTGTTTGGACTCTCCTCTGTTTTCAGCTGCAATGCAATCACTGCTAAACATCAATGCACAAACAATCTCAGCCTTCTCTGCTGAAAGAAAGAAAGAAAGCAAAGCTGTTGGAATCTCTGTGGATTCAAGAAGGAGGAGCATTAGCTGTTAACAATCATGTAAAGAAATGAATGGCTCTTCTCTGCACTAGGCACTTTTTTCTACATTTTCCATAGAGCAATTTACCTTTTTTCCCCAAATAGTTGTTTCTAAACAGATGAAGTGCAAATTTTAAATTATTGTGATCTATATGTGCTGTTATTTGCCTTTTAAGCAATATTGCTTTTAATTTTGTATGTCCTTTATTCTTCCTTGAAAGAAAAATTAATTTACCATCTTCATTCAATGCATAATCTTTCTCTGCTGCACTGAGGTTCACAAAGCATTCTTCTGAAAGGACACTTCATTCCAGCAAACTCTCTGTATTTTCAGTGCTGTACAAGTAAAATTTGTTTCAGAGGCATATAAGGAGAAATCTCCTTATCTTTGTATAATCAGTGGCATTAGCATCTGAAAGTCTCTAAATAATGGGTATGTGGCAAAAAACACCTGTGTCATTCTGCTTTTAGAGGGCTGTGAAGGGATGAGTTGGCCAGAAAACAGCTTATTGGATTTCATCCACAGAGAAAGGTAGCCAATTCAGGAGTCTGGAACTGCCAAGAGAAGGTCAGCAGGAAAGTTCACAGCTTTTGCAAAGACCAAGAAACAAGATCCTTTTTCTCTGGGAGCTGATATACTACAATAAAGAAAGCAGGGAATGGTGATATTTTTTTTTTTTCTTCTTCTGTGGAATAATATGTTGCTACTAAAAAAGGCACCAAAAATACCCAGCAAAACAAAAAACAACAAACAAACAAAACCAACAAACTAAAAACAAAAACCCCAAACAAACAAAAACCAAAAAACCAAAACAAAACAAAGAAAGTCCCCCAAAAAAGAAACCAAAGCAAAAAAAACCACCAAACTCAAAAAACACTCCATTTGAAAAGAACAAAGTAAGGATGAGGCATTAGAACCCAGTTTTCAATGTGTACCTCTCACTTTCTTTCAGTGAGGAAACATCACTGCATAGAAAAGCTTCAGGAAATTATTACCATAAAAGGATTTCCTTGTGAAATCTTCACTCCTTGGTCTGGGGCCAGGCTCAGAACTCTGAAGTTCAAGGTCATCTGTGATACAGCTGAAGAACAGGATGGGAACAATGAGCTCTATATTATAGTATTTCAGGTCACTTTGAACTTGGGTTTCAAAAAATCCCCTTCTGATATTTATTTCTCAAAGGATTTCAGTGCAGTGATAATGTGAAGGGATTCTTGGCCCAGGAAAATAGTATGAAACGTCTGCACTTATTTCTCTATTGTAACTGAGAAGGCTACTGGTTTAGCCCTGCTGACACAAGGGCATGTGTTCACAGAAATGATGGTAGGAACATTCATTTCCTCACTTCACCTGCCTTGTTGACAGGACAAGGCTGAATTCCCCTTAAATAACAATGAAGTGTTTTAGAGCAGTGTAGATTCACAGGTGTACCCTGCTATAAAAGAGGGCACCTTACTTATCCTGGTGAATGATTCATTGAATAGTTATATTGCAATGCAGCAGTGTGAAAGGAACATACACATCAATTCTTGTGCCTCTTCATAGAGACACAGCTTCAGTGATGCTCAAGCTTTTTAGCTGCAGGATTCATTCCTATATTTTTCAACTACAGTTGAAGAAGGTAATCCTAATAGTAGCAAATTTTTATGATGACTCAGTGGTCCCTGAATCTTGGATGGAGGCAGAAGTCAAGCACCAGGGGGACAGAAAGAGAAGAGCCATAACTGAATTCATCGTGTCCTTCTGCCTGCAAGGCACAGTTATTCCAGAAAGAGACAGGGTTCAAATGTAAAGGACATAAGCAATCCCATGTGTCCTATAAATACCGTATTTCATTGTAGTTACAGCCATTGTTTAGACTCCTTCTATATCTGGTAGAAAAAGAGGCTTTTTCAAGCATGAAAAAGCCCAGCTAGGATCTGCATAACTTATAGGAAGAGGAGCTCTCCACAAGCCACAGTTCCTGATAGAAAATATCTATTTCCTCTGACATAAGACCCTGCATTTTCTGCCTTTGTGCCCCAGTGTGATCATCTCTGTGGGCCACGGGGAATCACTGCTCTGGAGCTTGGGCAACTTCTTCCGTCTCCTCCTTTTCTGACCTTAGTGTTTGCAGAGCCATTTCTTGAATTTTTTTAAATCTCACTATTCACAGCATTGTGACCTTTCTAAAATACCTTTGCTGAGAAGCAACATGAGCTTGACTCAGCTATGGCCTATGTTGGGTCTGTTGGAACCAGCTGGAGCTGCCTGAAATCATCTGTGTCCAGCACAACTTAAGTCTTGGCCTCTTCTCACAGAGGCCAGTGCTACAGACCCTCCACTGTCAAAGCCTGGACACCTACATCAAATATTTTCCACCTCTTGTCTCTGTGTCATAAAATTATATATTCATCATACATTTCTTAGAAACTCACTTGTATCCACAAAAATAGTTGTACCCCTGAAAATCCAAGTAACATCATCACAAACCCAGTGCAGATGAACAGTTTACACACACAGTGAAAGTCTAGCTCTTCTCCCTTCTCCATACTGCAACTACAAAATTATTGCATTATCTAAAAACGTCCAGCCTTCTTCCAGGAAGGTGGGTCCTCAGCACATGTGGTGGCAGCTTGAGAAGACGAATGTTGTCGCCAGAAACATGCCTCCTTCCCCCTCCTTTCCCCCACCTTTTATTGCTAAGCAGAAGGGCATACAGTATTGGGTATCCGCAGCATTCCCAGCTGTGTCCCTTCCCAGCGCCTCACCCACCCAACAGCCTGCCCTCTGCAGGGGTAAGTGAGAAGCAGAGAAGGATTTCTGCTGTCCCAGAACTGTTCAGAAATAAGTAAAACAGCAGTATGTCATCAACATTATTTCAGTCACAAGTGCAAAGCTCAGCATTACATTAGCTGTTACGAAGAAAGTTAACTTTTTAACTTTGTCTCAGCCAGAACCCGGTGCAGCAGACAGCCACTACTAGTCCTGCTTTCTATGGCTAGAAATTGAGAATAGTCTTCATAACTGATACTAATTAATCTGTATATAGAGAAATATGTATTTCTTTGCTTCAGGGATAAAGTAGGTTTTCTCTTAACTGAGTTTTCCAAAGTAAGTTTTTCAAGTTCCATTGGGGGAAAAAAATTCTGCCTAAAAAGGGTTATATAACCTCCAAGCTGAACAAAGAATGGTTCAGTCATGTCAGCTGCAAAAGAAAAACAAACAAAAATTGAGCAGTTTCATAGGTGACCAACAAGGAGGAGAAACATGACTGAATTTTTTCAGGTTAATCCTGCAAGCTTCAGTTAGGGAGAGAATAAATTGTTATTTTAAAAGACACCACTGTGGCCAGTTGCTTAGATACTAAAAATGTCTTCATTGTGCTCCTGAAATGTGTTGCTTTAATGGGAAATGAATTGTTGCCCCATTTCTATAGGCAGAGGCATGTTCGTGTGACTAGAAGAGTGAATCCAATGTTTTGGAAGAGAAAATCCAATGTTTTTAATGCTCTTTTTAAAGAATCACTTTAAATTTGTCTCCCTTCCCTGACTCTGAAAGATGAAGAGGCACCTGTTTGCAGGCAAGGAGAATCTTTCATTAACTGTAGTGTTCTGGTCAGGATTAATGGGTGTGTAAACCTGGAGAGCCCTCTTCTCCTGAAGCACATCTCCATAGACTTCTGACGCAGCACAGTGGGGTAAAAATGACCATAGACTATCAGCACCTTCTTGGGATTTGTAAAATTAAAACAACTGGATGCCCAGGCTCTAAAAAATCATTCCACATGCTATGAGACTCTGAAAGGATTTTCTCACTATTTTGAGAAATGTATTGCGTTTGATGGGCTGTTTCGTGTTCCAGCCATTTTCCTGGCCTGTCCATGAGAAAAGAGGAAGTGGAAAAGAAAGAATTAAAGAAAAATATGTTTAACATTTCTTAATTCAGTACTGGAGGACTTGTGTGCAAAATTCCTTGAGGTGTCTTTCTTGCATGACATGTGGGATTCATTCCCAGTTGAGAGGGTGGTAAACAATCAGGGCAGAAGTATGGAGTATTTTTTGTTTTCAAATGTATGACCCTCTCCCCTTGAACCTTGCCAAACTTCTGCCCTGTAGCCCGTGTCCCTGGCCTATGGGAATGCTTTGTCCCTTTATTCTTGTTTCCCCAGGCTGACTAAGTGCAGGCTGTTTGTAGGGGATCTTTCTGCTTTTACAAAGGGCAAGAGTTTGACATGTGGCATAAATTGTATATGGGTGGTCACCAAGAGGGCACAGCAAAAGCCCATGCTTTCAGAACATCAATTAAATAATGAGTCCCTGTTATCCATGCTGAGTATCATGAATATGAGATGCAATTCCATGGTGGGTAGTCAGGTAAGGGAATTACTGGCAAGATAAGGTTAAGCTATAAGCAGTGTAAGTGCTCTAAGTTTGATCTTTCAAATTCAACGATGTATGTCTTCATTTATATCTGCAGTATGTATTCAAAATATAGCTCCCTTAATGTAATTGCTACAGCTGCAAATTTGTCACTTTTCAGTTTATGTAAATCCAGTATAGCTCCATTGTTTCTTTTAGTAAAGCAATCTCAGTCTGAAAAGATATGACTCCAGAAAGAGCATATACTGGTATAGCTGGTACACTGATTACCTAAAAAATGAATTGATCTTTCAAGCAGACAATGATGCAGCAGGCTTCCATGAATGGGTTGTTTATGCAGTCATTTACAAATGTCCTACCTGAATAATTTTCTTCCACAAAAGGCCATTTCATCAGAATAAAAATGTTACCAAAATTTTCTGATGAAATTTCCTTGAAAAGAAAAGGATGGAGTACAGTGCTTTGATAAGGTCAAGCCTTTTAAGAGCTGCTATTTTCTGGGATGTAGCATTCATCTTGTTTGAATTTTTATTTCTTTATAACAGTAAACACAAGCAGTTCATATGTGAATTCAGCATTGTGATGGTGCCAGGGCATTTGACTTCTTCCAAGTTCCTTCTTTTCACCAAAATTTACTTCTAAGGAAGAACTAACAGGAGCTAACTTTTATTCCTGCTTGTGATTTAAGAATCTGTCATTTCTAATGTCCTTCATGAACACATAGCCAAATTGTTAGTGGGTGGTCATGAGAAGTTTGAGTCTTATAATTTCTTATTATTAAGAATAATAATAAATTATTAAATTAATGAAATTATTTATATCGTAATTATATATCTATATAGCATTTAATAAATTTATTAAATTAACAATTAATAAATAATATTGATTATTAAATAATAATTGTAATGATTTTTATTAATTATAAATTAATAATAAATTATTGGTAAACGTTATAATGTTTCTAAGTAGTGATGAATGGAAAACCTGTACTGTGACTTTTCAAATCAGACCAAGGTTGATGATGATGATGATGATGATAATAATAATAATAATAATAATAATAATAGTAGTATATTTTATTTAAATAATCAGCATTCAACATTTGTATCTGACCTGGCTCCTCTTTTGTTAAGATGTTAAGAAGCATTCCAAACCCATCTCGAACAATTGTTTGATGAGGTAAATGTATATGATGGTCCTATTCTTTCCCTTTATGTATGAAGAAAGATAATGTATGAAGAAAGCCTTGATTAATCCCCTCCCATACCTCAAACTCTTAGGTCATTTACTTAGGGCATATGAATCTCCTTTCATTGCTTCCACAGTCAAAACAAAAACTTGTGAGTGCTAGTGAGAAATCTGTTTCATGGCACTTAGCCATACGTTAAATATTCCGGCAGAAACATATTACAATTACTAGCTCATGTACAAAACTCATGAAATGTCAACTATTTCAGTCTCGCAGCAGCTTTTTTCTAAAACAACTATGAATTTCTGTAATTACTGTAACAGAAAATCCTGACGTTAATCCCTTAATAGAAACACAGCATATTGTCACAGATTAACAGAATGACTTCTCAAATCAGATTAAGCCTTCTGATTCAATCTCATGACTTAGTTGTAAGGTCACGGTTAATGACTTAGAAATTAGTACCATGAGGCATGTGAAGGTCTTCTGGAACTATATGCAGCTAATAATTCAGCTGTGCATCTTCTAACAATTCAAAGACTCATCAGCCAAGTTTTGTATGCCATAACTTAAGACCAAGGAGATTTTTCACTTTGTAAATCTATATTATTCCTGGACACAGCTCCTGCTATCTCCACCAGCTTGTTTTTTCCCACCTCCTGGCAGTAAGTATCTGGTAGGTACTTTATTTCAGGGCTGGATGGGCACTGACCTTTTACTGGCACTAACATAAACCCATTCTCAGGAATTTCCTTCTTTAATTAAAAGACAGGCCTGCAGTTTCATAAATGAACATTGCATTATTGTCTCTGTAGTAGATCCAATGCCTTACTGGACCAGGTGCAGTACAAATAGATGGTAAAGCCATGGACGTGGTCCCAAGGCCTGTTACCTCATGCCTAAAGTTCTTGCCATCAGCCTAAAGCTGCCACCTTTCTTTCTTTATTTATAAAATCATATTTTATATTATTTATATGATTTTTTGGTTCACTCCCTAGAAATTATGCTGTAGAGTCTCAGAATACCTTACATAAGATGCAGACCAATCTGTATATGAGTCATCATCAGAATGATAGAGAAAAGCATTTCAACAAGGATGTATGATCTAATGAAACTGCCTGTGCTGTAGTTCTGTGGGCTTATCTCCTCACACAGGATCTGGAAAATGTTGTAACAGGTCACCCTCCATATCTTCCCCAACCTCCCCAGCACCCATGACCCATCCACTCAAAAATGTATGACTGAATGGTGTCAAGTGTTGAGGAGGAGTCTGAAACACTGCCCAGCAGCAGAAGAGAGAGGTTTTACCTGCTCGTAGAACCTCAGAAGGTCAAGCTCTTGAGAAACAGGACTTACATCTGGTGCTGCATTCCAATAGAATTTTCTCATTCCAATAGAATTCTCAGTTCAGGCTGAGCTTCTGCAAAGAGGAAGCAAGAGAAATGCAGTGCCACTGGCAGCTCAAACAATTTATGTAATGCAATTTGTGGGATTTCTCAGAACTGTCTGACTAAGATCAAGTTTCTACTGTGCTTCAAGCTTCTTAGTGCCGAGGCTGTGTTGTCTGGCTCTCTTAGGCTGTTTTGTGGTTGCTGGAGATACTTGTACTGCATTCAAAGTAAATAAAGGCCTTCCCCCATCCTTGCTCTCTCCATGTGTGATTTTCTTTTTTGACTTCTCTGTGTATGGGACAAAATGCAATAGCACTCACACTGTGGAGTCAGCACTGCACATTTATGCACATGTGTAAGCACAGTGTAGGAGGCTCAAGGGTGCATACAGTCATATCTGGGGTCTGTGTAGTGAGTCTGCTACAAAGAGTATTTATTTCTCTTCCACTTGTTTGTTTGGTTTCAGGTAGCATTTAGAACAAAGATCATCTGTTTGCAGTAATGAAAGGCACTGTCTCAACTGTAGCTGGAGACAGCTTGTGCCAAGGCTGATTCTTGGGTTGAGAAGGCAATTGATTTTTTGAAAAGGATGGGAAAAGGATGAGAAGATAATCCCTTTCAATTAAAGTCATAGAATCTTAAAGGTAAATTTCACAAAAGAGAGCCAAAAAAAGGAACCACAAAAACCTCAATAAAAGGAGCACAGCTGTCAACCAGAGTTGTTTCTTTGCTAATGTTCTTTCCTAATTTAATAATAACTCCCTCCATTGCTATGTATTAGCATGCTATAATCATTTGTATGTAAATTCTAATGAGTTAACCCTGAGATCTTTCAGTGATGTTGTAAATAAATACATCCTTTCCAGAAGTCACCTCCTACCTCATTGCAGCAATGCTTATGTTGGGTTATACCTTCTTCAATTTTCAATTACTTTGCTTTATGTAAAGATAAATGTTTCTTATTTATTTTTCCTAATGTTCCAAACAATGAGGTTTTTATCTCAATAACCATACACAGTAAAGACCATGTTCCTTATGTTTTGTGTTTGTGTGCCTCCCTGTTTCTTTAAACATATGTCTTGGTCCTGGATCCAAGAAAATGAAAGATGTGCATTAATCTGAGCAGAGAGAACCTCATGGTCTGAGTTATCATTATCTCTCCATGACATTATCTGCTTGCTTTTTCAAAAGACAAACAGAAAGGAGAAAAATCTGAGTATGAGCAGTTTTGTTCTTCCCTCTTGCAAAATTGTTACATTCTTTTCACAGCAGGATTTGTGGTGGTATGTGGTCCCACTGGCTGCAATAGACTTTCTGTTTCACTAGGTGCCTCTGTTTTTTGTAATGCCATTGCTACCTGACTGTTTCGAAACAATCTCAGAACACATAATCCTGATCTCTGTGCTGGCACTCAATTCAGCCAGTTCCATCTCTGGGTCACAACCCTCATTTTCAGATCTCTGTCATAAAATGCACAGAAGATGGAGCAGGAGTCCTCTCTGGTCTCCCAAGTGGACTTTTTGTGTAACAAGGGAGAGCAACTTACCTGACAAACCTTGATCAGTCCTGGCAATGGTGGAAGAAATGTGAGATGTTTTAGAAGGACCTTCAACAGAAATCCTATCTCTGTCAGAATAAACATCCTCCTCCTCAGCCAGCACACTCTTTGACAGCTGGCTTCCATGGGTGTTTCTCACAGTAAGTGAAGCTAGACACGCAAATGGCAGAGAGGATGGGTCAGAAGGGAAAGTGAGGACATTTCGTGAGAGCTAGACTGACTGTTTAAAGCTTCTGCTGGGAGACATAAAAATAGCTTTCTCTGCAAATCCAGATTTCCTCTTACACAAATGTTTTCCTTCTTTAGAATACAAAAAAAAAAAAAAATCTAATAAATTAATAAAATCCCATTGCTCCTCTTTTGTGAAAAAGGAGAACAGTCATTTATTATGAAAGGGAAGCATCTTAGGCAACTACTCTTGCAGACATAATTTTGGGATTAACATTCAAGCTGCAAACTCTTTTATCTTATGACTAAAATGGCTTCTGCTTAGGGGTTCATTGAAAGAGAAACACACCAAATTAACCATTCAATGGTACTATGGAAACCTCATGCTGATTAGTTAGGCTTTGGCTCTTCTTTTGATGATGCCAAATCTTATAATTTCTGCAATATTTCAAATTATCATCACAAAGTGTGTGTAAAGTTCAAACTGGACTTGAGCTTGTCTTGTGCTTGTTTTTTTGCAAGAGAAGGGTTTCCTTGTGTAGTCTCTATTTGGACAAAGAAAGTTTTTCTGAGGGCCATCTTTTTTCTCTACATTTTCATTGACAACATCTCATTCACCAAAAAAAAATCTGGAGCTCCTTCTTCTTTTCATGACATTTTGTTTGCATTAATGTTGCCTTTCCAGTGAAGGTAAACTTGCATATAATACTGAACCACATGAAAAGTTGTCAGCCTTTTCTTTTTGGAATAATCAAGTATCTGCCATTTCATCAGGCCCCTCCTTGACCAGCTGTCACAGTTCAAGTCCTTCCTTTTTAAGTAGAGCTCTTCACAGATGATTATTGATTTGCTACACTGAACTAAAATAGATTGAACCACATTAAATTGCCTAGAGACCTCATCTGCTGGGTCAGTCTGTATATTGTGTCTATCTGATGACATTCACACTGCAGGTCTTAATTTTTACTCTGGAGGCCTATCTGAAAGTCACAGTTTATTTTAAAGTTTATTCAGGGGTTGGTTCCTCTCTCATACTGTTTTGTGCAGTTGTTTGGCGTCACAGAGCTTTTATCTTATTGAGCATTTCAGCAGTGCGGTGTGTGACAGTGCAGATCCTTGGCTACACAAACGTGGTGCTGGCTGCCAGTTAACACCTCAGTTAACACTCACCCTGGCACAGGGGCACCTGGCAAAGTCAAGGCCAGTCTCCTCCTGTCCCTGGAGCCTCTGCTGAGGAGTCATAGGCTCTATCCTGCTGAGACAAGGAGGGCTGGATATCACAGAATCACAGAACCATTCAGGCTGGAAAAGTCCCCCAAGATCCTCAAGTCCAATCTTTGACTGAACATCTTCCATGTGAACAAGTGCCATGTCCAGTAGTTGGAGTAAGAGGCACAGCAAATATTCCCTTATCTGTGCTGACAGTCTCTGACACCCAAGAGAGTGCTGAGTTTAGCCTAAAACCATGGAGACAGCTTCTAAAGCTAAGTAAAGAAACTAGCAATGTGAGTGTGTAAGTTAGATAGAGTTGTATTAAATCACTGGGTGAAAAAGTTGGAGTTTGGAGCTTTAGTTATACTAATATGTGAGATACAAGACACAGGATTTGGGGAGTTGTCTCTTTCTCCTTCTTATTCTTCTTCCCTCTTCATCTTCTTCTTCTATGGGTTTTTGGGTAATAATGAGCTATTGGATAAAAGAATCTGCATTGCAGCACACAGGTATTGGGTCATTGAGACACTAAAGAAAATAAGTTACTTGGCTTTTGATTATTGGGTAAATGGACACATAAAAGGCCTTGGAGAGATTCTTTGTCCCCCCATTTTGTACCTTGTCAGCCTAGTGTATATAGCTCCTTGTACTTTGTAAATATGTAATATAAATAAGAAAGAATTAACAACTGAGCCCAAATATGAGAAAATATTGTCTCTCTCACAAGTCTCAGTCCTGGAGAAGAGAACCAAGCCACCAATGTCACACCTCAACATCCAGTCACTTCTTAACATTTCCAGGGACGGTGAATCCATCTCCTCCCTGGGATTAGGGAGCACTATGTTGCTGCCCATCCATATTTGACAGTTTGGCTCTGGAACACTACTGTGGGACACTCCAAAGCATGGACATCCAATTAGTACCAGCATTGCTCAAGGTATGTGGTTATGGGCAGAAACAACAAAACTGATCTCCAGCATTACATCCAAAAAGTACCCGCACGCTGCAGGAGAAGAGAAAAGCTCTAAATCTAGCCCAGCACTGTTCATAGTGCCCTCTTGGAGAGCTGCCCTCTTGCAGCTGCTTCTTTAACCTCTGTTCCGTAATTGAAAAAATCTGGGCTAAAACCTTTCCTGTCAAGCAATCTGATGGAATGTACGTGACTGAGCTCAGCTTTGTCAGTCAGTGTTGTACTACCTTTATTTGGGTCTGGAGCCACCTGAAGCCAACAAAGAATAACAAAAGCTCTGAATCAGAGTTAGTCAGTGTTATTTGGATTTAGAAAAGTTAGGATGTGCTAAGGATCTATATCATATAAGGCTACAAGAAACTAAACTCCCTGTAGGAGAAGCCAGTAAAAGCTGACCAAGTCCCTTAAAATGCCCTAGCATTTGGTAAGCTCAGTGGATACTGAAGAATGACCAGAGTTTTCTTCTTTTAATGCCTGACTCAACAGTTATGCTGGTAGTGAACTTACATTAATGGCACTTCTTACAGTGAATGCTTTTCAAGTGGGAAACAAGTTAAAATAGCTCATTGCTGCTTAATAACTGGGGAAAGGTAAAATTTTTGATAGTAATTTGTAATTCTAATGAATAATCCTTCTTGTTGGTGTATTGAGAGCACATGAAAGACCAAATTCCAGAAGATAAATGCAAGAAGTCTAACATGCTGATTTTAGCAGGGGCTACTGCTGTTTCTTCAGGAAACAGGGTGAGAAAAGAGGCTTTTTATTGTTCATGAAGGGGCTGAATCCCTTCAGAAGTTTGGTTAAGATCTCAAACTTTCAGACTGTTTGTTAGAATACTCAGTTTTGTTTATTCTGGATGTTTTTTCCTGGTGATGGAGAAGTCAAAATTCCTTTGAAAAACTGCAATAAACATTTTATGACAGATTTATCACCCCACAGAAAAGCTGCACTGAAATGTGAAGAGAGTCTACTTGAATCCTTGTTTGAGGCCTACAAATAGATATAAAAATTTATATATTTTTTTATGAAAGGAGAGCACATAGGCAGTAAAGATAATAATTAAAACTCTTGGTGTTTAGGTGTTAAACCATGTCCCTTTTTTGTGTGCTGCTTAATTCTTCATTGCTTCCAGAGTGCTTTTTTTTTTCTTATTGTTCTGTTTATTTTTTATGTATCCATGGCAACCTTGAGTCTTTGTCAAGGAGCCATCCCTGTGTGAATCCTTTTGAGAGGCTGAAATCCTAAAATCCATGCTATTTCTGCCTGTTTCTTATATTGAACATGTCTTAATTTGTAAGCATTTTGAAGTAATGAAGCATTTTTGCTTTTAATATTACTAGTGTTTGAAAAAAAAAAAAACAGAAGAATTTGGTTGTGGAGAGATATAGGATTTTTTTTTGTGGGTTGAATGCTTCTGGAAATCCCACCAAGAGTACAGCAGTTCATATTGGTTATTTATGTACATGTAAATAACCCTAATATATGAAAAATCTTCAGTATTTCAGATAGGCTAATATATTTCTCCTTTTCTAATATTCACACCACAATTGTGGGCTGGCAAATGAGAAAAAAACCCCATCTGGTATAACCAAACAACCTTACAGACCCCCCTTTGCCTACAGCATTAAAACAGGTGTCAACCTACACATCCCCTAAGAAAATGTCCATGCTATAGAGGGCAAAACTGATTTCAGTGGGAAAAAATGAACTGAGTTACTTTATTTTGATTTGATTTCTACCTTTTGTGAAGTTTACTGGATTTTAGTAAACAAAAGCGGTTTATACAAATATGTTTATCTGCCATTAAAATCTTTGTGATTCTACAAACTGCATGAAGGCAAAAAAACTGGCAGGAAGTCCTTGTCTCTTTTGTCCTCATCTCCACAGCACAGCTTACAGTGTCTGAGTTCTGCATGGTACGACATTGTACTGTAGGACTCTCTTAACAGCTCTTTAAATAGCCACAGACCTTTCTTGCAAGTTATAATACATAAGGAACAGGTTGCACTTCCTTTTTACCTGGCCCACTTTAACAGGAATCTTTGATAACTGCCCTCTTGAGATTTCAAACAAAGGACAACTTCCCATACAAACGGGAAAGAACCAGACAAAATCTTAGCACCATATCCCAATGCATCTGCCTTTCTTCTCCCCTATTTCATCATGAATTTACTTTCCTGTAATCATGCAGTTCTCAAAATACTTTTACTTAGAAAAAATCTTTCTAGTATGATCACAGAAGATACAAGGAAAATAATTTTCAATAT
The DNA here is from genome assembly GCF_001522545.3 of Parus major. Lineage (NCBI taxonomy): Eukaryota > Metazoa > Chordata > Aves > Passeriformes > Paridae > Parus > Parus major. Next base: position 45,143,234 of record NC_031799.1, read on the forward strand.
TTATAATCTATATCTATATATAATATATATGATATATATATAAAATATAATATATATATAAATAATATATATAAACTATAATCTGTAATTCAGTTATTGTCCATATTTATAATCTATAATTATATTTTTAGAATTAATCTATATTAATTAACATTATTTCAACATCTAGAAATAATCTATATTTCTATATTTATAATCTATATTACAAACAATTGAATCTTAAAAATGGACCTGCAAAATGTTGTCTACTTGTAGAATTTCTGGGGGACAGCAAGTGTACTTATTATGTAGCATGTGACATGGAACAAATTTACCTCATAAAATACACCACAAAAACTTCTTGCTCTGGACAGTAAATTGCCCAGGTGGATGCATATCTAACACTCATCTTAGATTGTCTGTCCAACCCTTGGAAGTATCAGGACATTAAGCTGCCATATGCCCTGTAAAATTCAGTGGAGAATATTTCCTGTCTGCTGTGAGGTGTAGGAACAAAGGAAGGCCTTTAGGGGGTCCCATGTGGTACTGATGGACGTTAGGTGTTTGTTGGGATGAGATGTAAGACATCCTCCATTCTGTGGAAAGTCAAGGACTGTGGGAGCAGGGCTTTTGGAGGCACTTTCAGAAAGTCTAGAGGACAAGGAGAAGGTAACTAGAGTGCAGCCAGCTCAGGACAATTCAAGATACCAGGTGGTCTAAACACTATTTCCTGCTTTTGCCTGCAGTCTCAAGCACTCTTAACTGGGATTTTGTACCCAGGAAAGAGTCAAGTTGTCTTGCCTTCCAGATCCAAAGCCCAAATGACAGTTCATGGCTACTTTTCACAGAATCACAGAGCCACAGAGCTGAGCTGGAAGGGACCCACAAGGATGAGTGAGTCCAGCTGTTACCCTCCTATACAGGATACCCCCAAGGATCACACCAAGTGCCCAAGAGCATTGTCCAAACTCTTCTTGAACTCTGTCAGGTTTGCTGCTGTGACCACTACTCTGAGGAACTGTTCTAGTGCTCAGCCACTCTCTGGGTGAAGAACTTTTTCCTGATATCTAACCTAAGGAAACAGCAACTTCTTTCAGCTCTCCTGTGATCCTTGGAGCACAAATATTGCTGTTTTGACAGCAGTGCACTCCCTCTGAGTAAACTGGAGGAGGAAACAACCACTTCTAAGTGTTTCGATGTTGTTTCATGTGCATGCGTGGAGTAATCCAGTTAACAAGAGGGCTTCTGCTGCTGGAGAGCTGTGATAGAGATAGAAAACATCCTGCAGCCAATCTGGGCATACCTTTGTCAATTTGGAAAGGAATTGATATGGATCTACACTGAGGGACTCCACAGAGTGTTTTCCTAGGAGGAGTAGGACTGGATCACATTGTTCTGGTCTGCTCTGAAATGACCATAATTTGCCCTGGCCAGGTACCTGAGCTGCTGAAGGGTGGGAGTTGAAAGAGAAAGGACATCTCTGTGTTCATGCTTTGCATCCTATTCTCCTTATTGATGTCCATCAATTACTTTTGTAGGATACAAGATTAACCTGGGTGGACCACTGGATCAAATACTGACTTTCTCTCTGCAGATGAACAGATCTGAGAGTGCTCAACAAGCAGGCACAGTTCAGAGAAAGGTGCCAGCTATCCTGATGGGCAAAAGCATCTCCTGATGCTCTCCAAAGTATCTGTGCTGCAGCAGGGAGAACACTGTGCTCAGATACTTCCAGATAACCTACTGTGACAAAGGTGTGAGTGTCCTTGGCCACACTACCATTTCCTGGCTCACTTTAGAACAATAAGGGCTTGTGAAGTTTATTCAGATTCGATGCTGATGTACCTTTTACCCCCAGGCATACTCCCTCTATTGTCAGTGATAATTTTGGGAGGATTTGTCTACCACTGAATGCTTAAAACCTACCCAGAAATTTTCAAAAGTCCAGTGTTTGTGACCAAAGGGCTACAGTGCATTTCAGTACTTCCCCAGGAGATGGTGACTTCTGATATTTTATCTGCTGTCTAATCTCTTTTGAAAGTTTAGCTTTGAAAGCCATTCTGGGAGCAGAACTTCCTAAAAAATTACTCCTCCCACTCTTCTCTAATTTGTGGTGATGAGTGCCTTGGCTTTAAATATTACAGTCATAAAGATTTTACTGACTTCTATTTCATGCTTAATGCATACCCATTAGTAGCTAATGACAAACTAAAGAGTGCCTCATGTCGTGGAATTTCTGCTTGGAGGTGAAGTTTAAAGAGGCCTTTTGGATTAATAGTCTAATGATTCTGTTTGCATGTGAATGCAACCAAATTCAGTACATCTGGTTTGCTCATCCCAGCAGACTGAAAATGTGGCAGGAGCAAGTATAAACAAATTGCTTTGCCTAAGGTGCAAGGAAAACCCAGCAAGAAATTAAAGCAATGAAGCTGTGATGAAGATGTTGTCCTACCCAGGCTTCTGCCTTGTTACACTGGTAAGCATTGTCTGGGTTACAGAGCTCAGGAGTGGCAGACAATGTGTGCTCCCTCATCTTTCTTTGGAACAAGTTTTCAATCAAAACAGCATGCTTTATACCACCTACTCACACCACATCTGTCTTGACTGCTTTTGTGGTTTTTTGGGGGTTTTCTGTTTGTTTGTTTGGTTGGTTGGTTTTATTTTTTTTGTTGTTTTGCTTTGTTTTCGGCTTTTGTTTTTAAGGGTTTTTTTGGGGGGAGGGTTGTGGAGTTTTTTTGTTTTGGTTTGATTTTGGTTTGGTTTTTTTTAGTTTCTTTGTTTGTTCATTTTTCCTTTTGTTTGTTTTCTTGTTATTGTGAGAGGGAGATGCAAAGATTATAATAATTTGGTGCTTACTGCTAAAACACAGCACCTACAGGTAACACTTGACTTCTCTGAATCTCAAATTCTCTTCCTTTAGCAATGCCTGCAATGCCTGCAGCTTCTCTCCTTCCCTATCTGCCTGCCCCTCAGTTCTCCTTCAGTCTCCTTTCCACACATCACACATCCCCAGCACCTCCCTGTAGTTCATTCATGTCTTATCTTCATTGAGATATGAGCCTGAAAAAGGAGCAGAGGGGAGGCAGATAACACGATTAAAATGATTTGTTAGTCTTTTCAAAATAACATAGAGGTCAATTTCTGAATATTTGTTAACATAAGATATCCTTGCTCCATCCCAGAATTTTGGTGTTTAGGCTTAAGTGTCCTGAATTTATTTGCTAGTGTTGCTGTAATTTCACCATTGTAAATTCACAATTTAATTGCACTCTACTCAGAGTTGTAAGTATACAGTTGTGGTGTCCAGTTCTGTTGGGTTTCTGGTGAGGCATCTCCTAAAGCATTTCTTTGCTTATAGTATTTTGGTTCTGTTTGGAAGATCACAATATCCCTTGTGTTTTAGGAGATACTGTTATAATTTATTCTTATATCCTAGTTCTTATAGGGATATCTGGATTTCTGTATCAGCTGCCAGGGCAAACCTAGTGGACTACATGACCATCTCCTTATTTTACATGTGATTTCAACTGCTTGATTTTCAGTCCTAATTCAGTATTGCACACCATTGAGACAGATTTGTTCTGTCTCACTGTAAAGAATAGACACCTGACTTTTACCTCATACTTTGTGGGAGATGAAGTATAATGCCATTAGATCTCACCCTCTATCTATCCATCTTTCTTGAATTTTAGCCCCTCCAGTGTTGCATCTTTTGGCACATCTGAAAAAATGATGGATGTGTTGATAATGCTAAATTGTAATAAAAGAGCTGATAGCAGCCAACTGTATTCTGTTCACATCTGATACATGTGTTTTTCTCTTGCAAGTAGTGGCCAAAGAAAGCTCCTAAGTGTTATGAAAAGGGCAGTATTGACAGTAATTTACTTGCCTTCCTGCCTGGTGATGGACTTGAGAAACTGTTGTGTATAGAGTGCTGATACACTTGTGATACATTCTAGTAATTTATTTTTAGTCAAACATGCCTGTAACTTCTATACACACTCACAGCCACTTGGAGTTTGCAATGTCTAGAGTGTTGGAGGTTAATTTTTCACAAATGGGATGGGACTGCTGGGTGACACATCACGAGCTTTTATTTCAGGCACCAGTCTCAGCTGCAGATACAGGAGATGGCACAAGCTCACGTCTGCCACAAGCAGCTCAAGATCTCTTTGTTACAGAACATTTTACAAGTTTTTCAGCCAATAGCATATTGCTAAAACTTACAATTGTTCTATCCAATCACTAGAAACACACGTACACCTCCTTCAGGCCTTGCAGCTGCAGCTAGCAGCTGCTCTAAGTTCTCTGTTTTTTCTTTCTGGGGCCCATTTTCATGGCTTCTGAAAGTCTTCTTACCTTTACTGTTTCCCACATAGAAAGGCATAACATGTCTCAAAATACATAGCAGAAGTCTTTCCTTAATTTATACTACTGCACAATACCCACCTCTTGCCTTCTGGTGCCATGAATTTTTTAATTCCTTCTCATTATGTTTAGTGCTCTTGTCCTTTGGCACTGGCTCTGAATGGTCTAGAAATCTAGATTTAAACTTTATATGAAACTTTTCTCTAAATGTGAACTCTTCCATTTTCCCTTGCTCTGTTGTAGGCAGGCATCCTTTTTTACATTATATGGTCTTGATCATTTCCTGGTTTCTTACTCACTCAGTACTTATCTCTTTATGAATTCTCTCTGAAAAATATTTTCTTTTCATGCTAATATTTGTGTGAGGAAAGAAAAGGGTTTATGCAACCTGCCTATATCTGTTTTCTGCTTGCTTCTGTGAAATACTTACTGAGGTCTATGAGGATTCCTTGGTTTTTTCTGTGCAAAGATGTACTAGAAAACAACCAGAACCTGGTATGGTTTAAACCATTACTTTCCTCAGGCTCTGCCAAGCTTGATTCCTGAGTTTTCTACAGTACTTCTGATTTCATATTCCAAAAGCAAGAGAATTCTTGTGGCAATCTTCATCTGTTGAATGCAAAGTGTAACTCTAAACCAATGCTTCAACCAGCAGCTCATCATAGAAACGAGATACGGTATTTTTAGTGACTTTTAGTGAGATATGAGCAGATCCAACCATACATGGCTCAGGTTTTTAGGCTGTGCAAGGCTGACCGAGAAAAATGCAGAAGAACCATGAAAATCAAACATGCATGTATTAAGCACGCAGTAGAAAACAGAGTTTAAATTTATACTTCGTATTTTTCTCACTCTTGGTTTGTGACATATGTTTTTTAAATTTATTACAGTCAATATGATTCCCAGTGCAACAATAACCCTTTTGAGCATAAAAGCCTCTATGGCAAGCAATAACTTCCTCCTAAAATTATGATAAAAATAAATCTGCTAATGATGTTTTTTTTAAAAAAACACCCCAAAGGCTCTCATATTCACAATAAGCTACATAAAGCAATACTTTGTTTTTTACAAAGCAAAGTCCAAGTAGTTTGTTTGTATGCTAAAGGCAATTTCTAGTGAACAAAGCAATAATTAATGAAATGAGAGTACGAGCTCATCACCACCAAACTTACTACAGTGATTGCAGAAAACAACTTCAGAACAACGGGGTGCTCCTCACACGGCACAGAGCACTTACAGAGGGTAACTTACTCATGCACCACCTCCTGTTTTGCCAGGTTTTAAAAGCACACTTCCAAACTGGGTCTGCTCTAGTGTCTAGTTAAGATTCAGAACTAAGCTAATGGCATCACATTAGTGATGGGTAATTGTGAAATCAAGTGTCTACATTATGCCCAGAAGAAATCTTACAGACTCTGTGTTAAAGGCAATGATTTTATTCTTGGAACATCATCAGCATGCAAGGAAGATATTGCTTGCTACAGAAGTCTGTGAGCCCAACAGAAGGCACAAAGCATAGGGTGCAAAATGTGTAAGAGTATAGAGTTACCAGCATGATGGTAAGAAAACTTTCAGGAGGGGTCCTTCCATGACTGTGCTCAGGAGACCATTGTGCATCAAGGAAATAGTGATCCACTATACAGCTGACCTGAGCATCCAGGGACTACCCAAAGCTGTACAGCCATGGGGTTCTCAGCATCTGAAGTGACATAAGATTTACTTGCTACCTATATTCCTCCCTTGCTTCTATCTTATTGAAGCAGCTCTTTTATTAAGCCATTTTTTGTCAGACCTTTCTTACTAAGACCAGAAAAAGACCCTCAACATCTCACTCTCTTTCACCTCCCCTCTTTTCACCTTACCTTCACACTCTAACTCATGCAGAACAGGCCCAAACCTGGGCTGCAGGTGAGAAGGTTCCCTTGTTTTGGGTGACTGTACCTAAATAATTGGATGGATTTGAAGGTGTAATAAATTTTTCCTCTTGATAGGGATGGTAGGAATGGAGAAAAGAGAACCTGTCAAGTGAGGGAGCTCTGTAAACATGGAGCAGGAGGAGCAGGCACAGGCAGATGGAAGATTTTGGACATTGCAGAAAAGCAGCTCTCCAAAAGTCATATTATGTAGACTGGGGATGTGGGTGTTACTGAGACAGTGTTAGATATGGAGCTCAGATGTCAGCCCAGTCTGTTCTGTACTATTCCTTTTGCTTGCCTTTGTCAGAGGGACTAGAGGGGACATCTTGGAAGCAAATATTTAAACATTTTTTTCAAAGACAGAAAAAGAAGTAAAGCAAGATAAAGCATTTGTGATGTGGCTTTCCTTCAACATTATCTCTTGCTCCATTCTATTAATCTGCTGAAAGTCTTTTATTATGGAATGCCATTTCTGGCAATCCTATCAAGACTATTAAAGGGAGAGGGTGTAAGGCAAGAAAGTGAGGATTGTTTAGTTGTCTGGAGGTGCTATTGTCAGTCATCTGTGGTCTTTCAGACACACAAAATCATAGAAAAACAGCTGGAAAAATAACTGGAGCTTTGCCTGTGGTGATGACTCTATTTTGCAGCCTCACTGCTGTAGGTGCCTTGTGACCAGCCACTGTGCAAAGCAACACATCACACTCAATGGCCTTCTCCTGAAAGATTTCTCTTGACTTGCCTTCAGATCACATCCTTAAAGCAGGGATAAAAGGTAACATTGCCATGGCTGAATGGTAATGACCTTATGAATCAGAGACAAAAGGATGTGCCATAAGCAGTGTTACAGCAGTGGAAATCTAAGGACCACTCACATACCATGATGAGAAATAAGAAACATCATCTGCTTTCATCTAGCTAATGGCCTCAAGGCAAGGAGAAGATCTGTCTGGAAAGGGAGGAATGGAACCAGGGACAAGCTCCTTGCAGAACATTTTCCACTCATACACAAGCAAAGATTATGTTTTGTCAGCTGGTGGTGACTTTGAAAACATGTAAGATCACAGCCTCAGCTCTCTCTCTCTCTCTCTGTCTGCAGAGCCCTCTGAGCATGGTTGAGCTAGAGCTAGAGCTTGGAAATACCTTACTATATTCTGGACTCCCAAAGATTAGAGGGAAGCTCTTTCACATCCCCTTTTAGGCTGTCTACTTCCCTCACAGGGCTAAGTGACCCCCTGAGTGAACAATATTCAGGTGGCCTAGTGGCCTTTTCATGCATTTTCCAGCCTAATACTCATTATGATTTCACATTTCTTAGCTTCTCCTCTCAGCAGTTCTTCTCAGTTATCATTCCAATTCCTGTCTTAACAGCAGCATCTGTAAGAATGCTTTTAGTGCATTAAGCAGCTCCAGCTTTGGCCCAGGCATCCTGCCTCTAGCTTTTGTTGATTCTCATAAAGAACTTTATAGAGCAGACCACACAGAACTTCTGTTGCTATGGAAAATGTCTTTGCACAGTAGAGACCAAATAGAGCTTTTGAGAATAAAGTAAATTTCTTTACCAAACCTCTTTGCAATCCTTAACATTATTTGCTTCATAAAGGAGGTAAGAGTGGATTTCTTCCTATTAGTTAGGAAGGAAATGAAATGTGCATATGAATATGCAGCAGTCTTTATAATGGTGGTCCATATAATAGGTCATGGATGGAAAATGCCTGGTTGAAAAATAAGGTTAAAATAATGAAAAATATTGTTGCTGTGTGAAACCTTATTTTGCATTTAAATTCAAGCTACGTTCCTCTGATTGCAAATGAGAAACAAAAGCATCTGTCACCCTCATAGAGATTGCCAGGGGTAATGATAGAGGAAAGGAGCTGTCATATCTGGGGTTCTAGAAGTGACCACAGAGAGGTCTGGTCTGTGGCAGTTCCAGAGAGGTGGCAGGACCTAGACCACTAAAAGTCAGAGTACTATACAGCATGTTCAAGAAGACAAGGCCTGCAAGAAAAAATTTCTTCTGCAAGCTGGTATATCCATAAATAAGATTTCTGTGTGACTTTCCTAGGAGTCAAACAACTCAAAGCTGCATTCTCCACTGCATGCAAAAAATCCTGGAAGAAATTATTTTTATAGTCAGACAGCAATAGTCACATAGGTGTTTCTCATCCTGCCAGTCATTTCAGTAAAGTTGCCTCATCTCACAGGGCCCCTACAAACAATGGTTTGCTCTACAAACTGAATAAACTATCAGGTTCCTCTGATAGGTTCTTTCAGCTTTTCCTGTATACAGCTTATAAAATGGCTATCCCTAATTGTTCTTCCTTAAGGAATGGATTAGTCAGCTATTTCATTCATGTCAGATCTGTTATTAAGGCAGAGAATTTATTTATTACAGGTAATCACAACACGTCTGTTGAGAGGGAGCCCCAGGAGAACCAGGAGGAGCTCTAGGATCACTGATTCATTCTCAAAGAAGCCAATTCTATTTTTCTTAGCCTGTGAGAGGGGAGACTGGCTGTGTATCCACTCACTCTTCCATTTTCAGTTTACTCAGGAAAGGGTTTGGTTGACCTCTGTCTTAATGGTGGATGTGGCTTTCAAAACCTGAAGACTTAAAATTATTCTCAAAGTGAAACATGTTTTTAATTGTAATTTTAATTTAAAAATCACACATGTGGTGTGATTTTTAAAAGGTCTTGTTGGTTTTCTTTTTCCCTTAACTATACAGTTCTCTGTAAAAACAATTTATTTCTATTATCAACCTTGAGTGTATTTTTAGCTGTCTATATATGCATGCAGGATCACTAATATCTTAAATGTCACAATAAGTGGAGGAGTCATTTTTCCCATCATACTGATAGCACAGCTGGTGGCAATCATTCCAACTTCAAACTAACTAAGGCTGTCATATTTAGTATTCTACCAAAAATGAGTTTAATAAAGAAAGACTCGTGACAACAGCCAAAGCTTTTCAGAGACTACAGATCATTGGACCTCCTGTGATTTTTCTTTTTCTTTTTTATTGGGATGGAGTTTTCCTGTCTATTAATTCTGATTTTTATATCAATTTCCTTTCTATAATATTTTCTCATAGCCTATCCCCAAACTTTTTAATAATCCTGATGATTCTTTGCAAAGATATCTTGCTAACTCTACTAAATTAAAGTCAAATAATCTGTGGCAGGCAAGAGGAACATAGTTAGAAGTAGTTTAATAACAGTATTCAATATTTACATTCATGTGTGGTTGTTGTTTTTTTTTTCCCTGGTTTTATCTCTCCTGGTGAAATTCAATTTTTAATATCTCCTGAGGTGTTCTTCAGCATGATACAGCACAATATAATAGAACCTACTAGATGTAATTAGAATCTCGCAATTCGGAAGTCAAATCTCTTGCAGGAAGATTGCCTCCCACTTCTAGAGACTTATTAAACATCCACAACAGTCTGTTGGCTAGTACAAATTGCTGTGAGAGAGCTATAATCCTGAGTCTGCTACTGCCTCAGACCAAGGCTTATTAGCCTGTCAGTGACTTAGCTGGGTTTGCTAACGTGAGGCTCTCCCAGTTGTCCATACATACACACAGTTATGGATATCACAGCTACCATCATGGTCCCTGTGCCTACCCGGCATCTCTTCCCCAGTCCCGTGCCCCCTATCCTGCCCTTGGATCCCTGGATCACTGCTGGTCCAGCTTGGTGTTCACTGCAGACACACAGCACTCACACACTCGTCCCACACTCACAGGTCCCCCAAATCCCAGCATGGACTGGCCACTCACCTGGTACCCCAGCTCAGAGCTGTCTCCCATGCTCATCAGCTGAGAACAGCCTGAAGCTTGCCAGTGAGCAAACACAGACACACAGACACACAGACACACAGAGCAGGTTTTGGGGAAGGTACAAACACTCAGCCCTTCCAGCAGCTGGCACCTGTGTGTGACCTGTGCTCCTACTCCGGCTGACAGTGCTGGGACACGCTCTCGCACTGCTCACCCCAGAAGTTGTTTTTCAGGGCACAGACTGGTCCTGCCCCAGTGGCTGGAGGTAAAGAGCCCCTGGCTCCAGCTGCTGGTGCTGAGGCTCCCCTCGCTCCCTCAGAAGGCAGCAGCCCCGGCCAGAGGCACCCACAGCCCGGCTCTGGCTCCAGCAGCAGCTCCTGGCACTCCTGGCACCGAGTGCTCTCAGTGCTCCTGTCCTGGCACAGGGGATGAGGTGGCTCTGGTGAGGTGGAGGAGAGCAGGAGGACACACTGCGGTGATCAGGTGCGGGGCTCTGCCAGACGAGTGCTGAGCAGCCACAGCTCACAGGCAACAGCCCCTTCTGTACCCTTCTCTGCCCATCCCACTGCTCTGGTTCCCCCTGCTCCCTCTTCCCTGCTCCTCTCCTCCATGGCTGGCCTAGTCCCACGGACCCACCCCAGCATCCTGGATCCTCAACTTTACATCCTTACCCTTTGCAGATTTCCAGGTTTGCCTACAGACTCCTATAGCTCATCAGCTGGTATCACTGACCAGGTTTATTTCTGCCTATTGTTTTTAGCAAAGATAATTTCCCAGATTTGAATATGATTGTCTCTTATTTTATTTATTGCCACAGCTGAGAAAATAAACATTCTCACACCCCACATATCCATAAAGAAACATCTATCTTTTAAGCTTTTCTTACTATTCCTATGTTCTGTTCCTTATGTCTCTTATATGTCTGCACAACTCTATTGACACCCTCACTTTTTCCAGCTGGCTGTCTAAGAACAGACTGGGTTGGAAGGGACCAAAAAGATCACTCAGCTCTTGGCCCTTTGCTTTGGACAAGGACACTTTCAACTACAGCAAGCTGCTCCATATTCCATCCAGCCTGTCTTGGACAATTCCAGGAATGAGGCATTCTCACTGTTTCAGTGCCTCACCACCCTTACAGTGCTTTGCTGGTATAAAAGTCTCATCTCCACTGCTTTCCTTATCAATTAGTGCAACTGAGCAGACTTCTTTTGGACCATTGTCTTTGTTCACAGCAGTTGATCAAGACTTCTGTCCTGTGAGAGAACCATTAGCTCTCTTTCCTCTCATCTGAATTTTGAAAGCCCCTTGTTGGAAAATCTTCAAGGAATAAAGATTCTCAAACTTCCTATATTCTTTACATCTTGTGTAGCAGTTGTCTTCAACAGACTTGCCAAATAAATGGAAAAATTCAGGTGCAGTTATTCCAGTTATTCATCGGGCCTGCCAGGTCAGGCCATCAGGTAGATTATATTGCTACTTAGCTTGCACAGCTCCCAGATTTCCTGTCTTCCCATCTATCTGACAACCATCTGGGCTTTCTTCCACAAATTGTATTATTAAACAAATTCAGTACCACTGCAAATATTGCTTATCTGTGTTTTCATTCCAGTTCACGATAGAATAAATTGATACTTGAAAGCTTGGTGCTTTCACCACAGAATTGAAAAGTCCATTTTCTAGCCTTCTCTTGGTCTTGGTCTCTATCACAGAAACTTGGAAAAGTGCTAGCTGCAGTATATATAGTCACATACTGAGGAATTGTACTGTATGCATTTTTATCACAGACAAAATCTCTCAGCCATCAGAAATCTCTAGAGTTTTCTGTGTAATCTCACTGAAAATATGCAAATGAAAAATATTCAGGAAAACATCAGTCAAGGAGAGGAAACTATCTGTGTATTGTCACACTTGGTAGATTGATGGCTGAGGGAAGAATTAGGGTTCTAACTAAGCATCTTAATAAATCGATCTGAATTAGATGAAAAATACTTAATTGCTAGGCATCGTGACATTTCTAATGCAGTGAAATATTAAGCACAGAAAAATAACTATCCCTTCTGTATTCTTTAGTACCTGCCAGGGTAATGATCAGAAACTCATTGTGAATAGTGGGAATGATCTTCTTAGCAGAAGAAATTGCCAGGGGCCTTCTAGTACACATATTAATCTTTGTCTTCACAAAAAGCTCTTTATGAATTCAGCATACTGTAATACCACAGTAGCTCTGGGGCAAAGACCACTTCTTTGTTGTGGGTGCCTCATAACTTGCATGGAATTTGGTTAATTAATGGCAAGTCAATACATAATTTTCCTTTCTCCAGCCTCAGCATCCTTCTCTTAATATGTAACTGCAATATTTATACAGGTTTTATTGGGAGACCCCCACTGGACAGCTTCTGTAAGTAACAGCATTTCTAATTTCTGTATTGTTGATCATTTCCAAAGGAACTCTGATGGGCTCTAAGGGCACCCTTGCCTTTGACTACCAGCTTCTGCAAAACTATACTGACAGGGATACCCAGCTCAAATTAAGATTTGAAGATTGCAGCTGGCTCCCTACACAGCATGTGTTCATGTTGTCTTGTGACAGTATTTAGAGGGCCTCATGTTACCCCTCTGCCAATCCCACCTCTGTAAACAGAGATGCAAATAGAGGACCTGGCTTCTCCTCTGAGCAAAGGTAAAGATGTAGTCGTTCACTGAGCCAGTTGCTCAGCATATAATGTGGACTCAAATTACAAGGCTTTGGTTTGGGAAATTGCAAGAGCTCTGTATCCAAACACTTTGAATCAAACAAAGCCTTAGGGCAGAAGCAGCTTCTAGATATTCAGAAACTAGTAGAGTAAAACTGCTTCCTCCTAACCCTCACAGTTCAGTAAATATTTTGTGCAAAACACAGATTTTTGAAATGTCAGCAGAGCCTTTTCTTCAGTACAAGACATTTGTATTTTGAAAGATCCTTTTATCATGATTTGTCTTCTTTAAGCATAACTACAATGACCAGTATAGAAAAAATCTTCCTTCCTTCCTTCCTGCCTGCCTTCCTTCCTGCCTGCCTCCCTGCCTCCCTCCCATTTCTTTTTTTTTTCTTCTTTCTCCTGGCAGTAGCAAGACAAAAACTGTAGTAAACAGGTGGATAAGTAAAATGAAATTGCCCCTGTTTTTCAAAGCTCCAAATCAAAATCTTATTGAAGTATCTGAAGGGTTTCACTGAAAAAAAATTGTTTGTATTTTGCATAGGGCTTTCAGTCTAGGAGCACATAGATGGGAATCTTTATATGGAACACCATGTATTTGATCCTCTGCATGTCTGACACTTCAGATGGTCCCTGTTATTGTTCTTTGTCCCTCCCATTTACATGCAGCACTGTCTTTATTTCTGTGGGATTTTTTTTGTCCAAATCAAGTTTTGTACCTTCCAAATCCATCAGCTTTTTTGCCTCCAGTCATTGACCTGCAGAATTCCATCATTGTGTGTGTATCATGGGACATCATTATGATTTCCAGTAGTTTGCAGGCACTAGGCCAATCCAGTCAGCTTTACAACTGATTCTATTAAAATACATGGATACAGAGGAATGTATTTAGATTTCCCAATCATGCCTACTTGAAGCCATGTGTAGTATCTGTCTGGTTCTGGTGTTTCCAGAAAGGATTTTGTCAGTTTGTGCAGAACATACTTTCATGTTCTATTTCTTCCTTTTTAATAATACTTCGTTTCTTAATTTCTTTTAACAGCTTATTTATTTTCTAGGCATTGCAATTGTTCTGACTTATATTTTAATGGATTAATGAAAATAACAGGACCTGGTGTCATTGTGCCCTCTACTTGTGAGCATTTCAAGTGTCCTTACAGGTTTTCTTTATGCAAATGACAATCTTTTTTCATTTGGCTTTTATTGTTTAATTTCTCCCTAATGAGATAAAACTTTTTTATACCTCTTTGGGATACTTTTTAGCATTTTTGTCTCAAAGGTTATGATTCTGTGGCTGATTCAATTAAATGGAGGAAAAATCCAGAGAATCTATCAGAACCAAGTGTTTTATTGCCTAAATGGGAATGCAGATCCTCATGTCTTCAGCCTGTCTTGCACAGTTTTCTGATGTTTCATAGGAATTTGAATTATGTAAGCCTTTCTAAAAAGCATTATTTCTCCTATTAATTGAAGATAGGTAAAAAGTGCCACATGTAAATAAAGGAATGGTTTTTACTTACAAAAAAAATTACAGAAAAACATTTTTATTCACTGGAAACAAAGGTTAGCTTAGAAAACGTAACAGATGATCCTGCCCCTATACTGAGCCTTAGTGAGCACCTCTGGAGAGCTGTGTCCAGCTCTGGGCTCCTCAGGACAGGAGAGACACGGAGCTCCTGGAATGAGTCCAGAGAGGGCAATGAAGATGTTTCAGAGATGGGCCTGTGCAGCTGAGGAGACAACTTAGAGGGGACCCCATCAATGACTATCAATATCTGAAGGGAGGGTGTCAGAGAAGGGAGCCAGGCTCTTCTCAGAGGCGCTGAACAAGTGGCAGTGGACAGAAACTGATGCATGGGAAGTTCCATTTGAACATGAGGAAGAATTTCTATACTGTGCAGGTGTCCATGCACTAGAACTGGTTGCCCAGAGAGGTGGAGTCCCCCTCACACTTGAGATATTCAAGAACAGTCTGGATGAAATCCTGTGCAATGTGCCGTAGGATGACCCTGCTTGAAACTTGAGTAGGGAAATTGCACCAGATGGCCCAGTGTGATCTCTTCCAATCTTACCCATTCTGTGAGCCTATGATACCTTTATGAAAAAAAAAAAGGTTTTGACAGAAGTATTTGTTGAAATTATTTTCTTTTTTTCCTTTAAATATAAATGCATTCTCTGTTCATTCCTTACGCTTTGCCAAGTTCTAGTTACATTCTCTCCTCTATAGACTGTGGTATCTGCTGATGCATGCAGATTCCCAAAATATTCATGAATCATATGCATTTCCAATGTCTACCCTATGCAGTATGCTTTTGCACTTGGTTTTTCATACATTTGCAGTAGCTGGGAGTGAGAGACATTCTTGGACCACTGATGGAGAGAACTGAGTGCTTCCCTTCCTACATATAGTAAAGATCCAGCCAGATCTGGAGTTCTCTATAGAGGGTAGAAAGTATAGTTAAATGAAATGGGTAATGCACAAACCTCCCAAGGGCTAAGAGAAGGAGTAGAGCTGCTGGGGAGGCTCCAACCAGGGATCACTTCTCAAGGGAGGATACAAAAAACCCCATCATGATGACAACAACATGACGCAGGATCTTCAGATCCATCTCTGAGACATAATTACTTCACTCCAAGCAAATGAGACAGGAGTAACGTGTGGTCCCAAGGTGTTTGGTGATGTTTTCTAATTATCTTTAAAAGGAGCACATATTTTTTTAAGATTGCTCAGAGTTGTGAAAGATTATTAAGAAGAGCCGTACCAGGATGTGTCAAAATTTCATGTCAGCCAGGAACATAAATTAATTAAAAGAACCTGGGAACATTATTCCAATACACATGTGTTTGAAATGATGATTGTTGTGATTGAGACACTGAAGACCATTGACTGAAATGTTTACCACAGGTTGTGGACATCACCTGTCCTGAGAGTTGAGAGGCATATCTGTCTTTCATGTTGTTGGTTATGAAAGAGGTTTTTGTTGCCCTTCCTGTGGTGGCATTACTCCTCTGTACAAAACTACCCCAAAGAATTTGGAGCAGGAATAAACAGGCACATTCATTGCTCAGTGTAACACCATGGACCAGGTTAAGTTTCATACTACACACTAATGTCAGTACCATTTTTCTCCAAGGATGGGTGAATGATAAACCTTCTTGAAGAAGAGGTGATACTATTATGGCAAGTCCTAAAATACTTTTGCAGTTCAGAGGAGGTAAAGTTTGCCACTGTGCTGTTTTTATTTTCTGTGCAACAAAACATTCTATTTTACTAGCTTTATCCAAATGTTACATTTCAGTTGGAGCTGTATCTCTGTGAAAGATGCCACAATACCAATATCTACACTACAACTTCATGCAGCATAAGACATATAAGAACCACACTAAGGCTAACATGCCAAGTGTTTACTATGAATCTTATGAAGACTTAACTAGAAATGATAGTAGCAAGAAATTACAATACACATGCATCTGAATTCCAGACTTTCCTGGATGTTTTGCCAAGTCATCAAGACTCAAGTAGAATGTATAGAAGTATGTCTATGAATAAAGGGGATGAACTTTGTTTCAGTCAGAAAAAAGCTCCACAGAACTAAAGTATTCTGTGTTAAACAGTGAGAAGGATTTAAGGGATGTGAAAATTTACAGGCTTACTCTACTAACTTCTGAGTAGGAAGGTGCCGCATTATCAGTAATTCCTACACTTTTGAAAAACCAAACTAAGATTCAGCCACTGGGAGTCATTTCCCATACTTGTTCTTAACATTAGAAAAGATTGGTTACATCTGGCACTTCAATGGGTTTTTACCATTCACTGTAGCTGCATATATTCTGCATGATGTTGTTGATTAATTATATTTCTGATAATAAATGATAGAAGAAAACAGATGCACAAATACTGAACTCTGTATGAAGGGCAACTGGCAACTGGTCTTGGTAAAAAAGTCCTCTTTCTTGCTCTGGAAAAGACTTCAAAGTTGTTCAAAAGCCTCACAGTTCATGATGGAAATACAAAATGTTTGGTTTTCATTACTAGTGATAGGTTGGGGAAAGAATTTTTTAAAAAAACAACAAAACAAACCCACACAAAACCCCAAACAAACAAAAACTGAGCAACCAAAAAAACATTGAGACTTTCTGAGCATCCAGCTCTTCTTCCAGAGGAAGCTTTGTGATCATGCTCAACTCCAGGAAAATAACAAAAACCCAAAATTATGATGTGTTATTAAAAGGAAAACAAATCCCAGAAAGATTGTCTAACACAAATAAAAGAAGGCAATGTCCCTGACCAACAGGTTGAGTGTCTTTGAAATACCACTGAAGTTCTTGCTTCTATGAAAAGCAAAATACGCTATTGGAAGTGAAATGAAAGTGAGGCAGTAGAATTGTTTGAAAAAAAATAAAGTAATAAAAAGCACACATGGAGGGAAGAAAGGCTAAGCCACTTGAACTCTACGTGAAGTGTACTTGTGTTAGGCAGACACAAAATGCATATTGTTGATCATGTGGCAAACAAAGAATAGTGTTTTGCAGACTTCTTTATAGGACAAGGCAAGACTCAGAGGGAGGGAGAGAGGGAGGGGTGCAGAAGGCAGGGACCTTCCAGGTTTCAGAGAAATATCATGTGTACTGAAGCTTGAAGACATCCTTATGCCAGCTGCAAGACTAAAATGATCAATGATATTAAAAACATGTCCAAAGAGGCACAATTGAGGGAAGCAGAAATCTTGTATTTTGCCAAGTCTGTGGATTGCTATATGACTTCAGCTGGAGGCCACGTGGGGACTGCAATGTCTTCTAAGATCTCTTAAAGTCACATTTACAGACAAGGACTAATCCAATCAGTCATTTTTCTCAAAATATAGGTGATCCATTCTGGACACAGTAATGCAGAAGAAACCTTTCCCCCCGCTCTGGAATGTTGATTCAAAATTCCTATTAACACATCCCTAAAGAGGTGCAGAAGAATCTTGCTGTTCTTTGTGAGTTAGTTTCACCCTCAAATCCCTAACATTATACTAGCCACCTGTCTGTCTTTCTCTCTCATATGTGACATTTGAGTTTTGACCCTCAAAATATATCATTTGTCTCTGTGACATTTCATCTTGTTGACCCCAGGTCATCTGTCCAATTTGTAGAGATCATTTTGAATTCTGTTCCAGTCCTCCTGTGTGCACCTTTCAGTTTGTGTCATCTGCAAATACTGTAAATGCACTTACTCTTCATCTTCCTAGTCATTAATGAAACAATTGAATAACACAAGGCTCACACAGGATCCCATGGGGACCAATTTGCATCTCATCCCACAAATTAAAGTGATTCTTCAGTAACTATTCTGACTGCCTTCTAAGAAACAAGCAGACCACCACCTAGCCAGGTCTCAGTTCCCTAGGTAGCTCCCTAGAACCACAGGTTCATTGTGTGCTAACGAGGAAGTGATGTGCAGGTTTACTGAAACTGATAGTACTACACACACTAGGTGTACCCTTGCAAGTGCAGCCAGCTACTCCATACTTGACTTACATACTCCATACTCCTTCTTCCTGTCTTTGTCTTCCTTTCCTCTACAGTGGGCTCTGCTTAGTCCCAAATTCTGTGGTTTCTGCAGCTGAAGTTAGACTGGTTACCTCAGAGCTCTCAAAGGATCAGATTTCCCTTTTACAAAAGTGGACATATGTTTGCCCTGCACTTTCACAAGGCTTCACATTTCCTCTACTACTTCCCCAAAACAGTAATCTTTATGATTACTGTGGCTATTTCCTTCACCATTCTCCAAACTTGGTCAGGTTTCACAGTATTTTTATGCTGTCCTTTTCCTTACTGTAGCCAGTGCTTTTTTTGTGCTATAATGTCTAACAACAGTTTTGTGAAGATTAGTGAGAGAGAGAAAGAGGTCCAATAGTTGTTCATATCACCCATTGTTTGCTTTTTTTCCTCATGTAGTAACAGATCTATACTTTGCTTTCAAATATTCTGTTGTTCTTAAAGAAGAGTTATTTTATTGCTTTCTCACATGTCTCATACATATTCCTCCCTGTTTATATAATGGTACTGTAGCTTTTGAGCCTCTAGGGTAACATTTGTAGTAACAGCTCTGAAGACTTCCATCAGTGGAAAGGAAATTCTCCTGAAGATGAGATTACTAATAAAAATGCAGATGTGATGCTATAAAAACGCAAAATGTGCAGAACTGATGGGGCAAATATTGAATGTGGTTGGTAAGGTCATAACAGACCAGCAGAACACATCTGTGAGAGGTAAGACAAGAACATACCCTCATGATTTTGCATTCCCTTTGTGTCACTTTATTACCTACTTTCCTGGTGTTTAGATGTGGGCTGATACAATCAAGAAATAGATCAGAAAATAAGAGAACCCAGAGAATTTGGACAGTACACTTATTTTTTCTGACTTTTTTGCTTTTTTCGTGTCATGTTTCTAGGCCACAGACTCAGCTTCAGTCAGTTCACTAGGAATAATCACATGTAGTTTGTGTGAAGACAGCTCTAAGGACAGCTGAATATCTTAAATGGCTTGGTGGCATAACGATTTTATATGTCTTTCTCAATATGAAGTTTCAAGCTAATGCATATTGCAGACTGTGGAACTTCAAGTGTAAATTGTTAATCAGAGTAACTGATTAACAATTTACATTAAGCAGTTTAGGACTATGACATTGATGGAGAAGTAATATTTGCAGTTTTTCAGACTAATGTAAGAAAATTAAAGACCAATCTTGCTGTTGGCCCAATCTTAAAAAGTAAACGCCCACAAAGTGACAGCACATATGGCTTGCAAAGCTTGTATGAGAGAATTGGCATTAAATGCAAACCTAAGCTGGAGAACAGTTTCAGATTCCTACTGTTTAATAGGGCTTTCTTGTCACAAGACTAGTCATTACGTATCAAACTGGATATGAAATACATTTCCACTGGCTTGGTACCTAATGGGTAGAGGTATGGGTGACAGTACCTGACCACTACAATGCTCATTCCCTGTTTGCCATCATGTCTGCAGATACCACAGGTTCATGAAACACCAGAAAATTATTTTTTTTCTTAGTGAGGGTGATTGTCACAGCTTCTTGTGCCATGTGCTTCCCTATTTAGGAATTCTGACCTAAGTGCTCTGATCAGCATATACCACAGTGATGTTCAGGAATGACTGCATGTGAGAAAACTTCTTCAATCAGGTCAGCTTCTGCTCATGTGAACAAAAATACAGAGACAATGTGGTCATACTCTCTCTGCAGGGTCACATCTGCTTGTCTAAAGAGCTGGTAAGCTGGCCTTTTAATTTCTTTGGAATAAATATGGGGATTCATCCAGATGGCCTCCTTGAGGATTCTTATTAAGATATTGGTCATCAGCTGTGTGCTGAGTAGGCAATAGGCAGCAGATATGTGTATATACTTAGCTGACTGGTGTCGTGTGGCCTATTTGGTTTAAGTAAGTTTGGAGATATGTGTTTTTAATTTGGAAGTTATTTCTATGTAGAATTAATTTTTTGTAGGCAAGACAAGAAATGAGCCATAACTGACACTCAATAATAAATGTTTACATGTAAGTGTAACTGATCTACATTATGACAGAGATCATTCTTCTACAATACTACTTTCAGCGAAATAATATTATGTATAGGATGCCTTTTTCCATCATAGAAAATGGTTAGTCATATACAACATTCTTGCTTGGGAAAAATGCTCTCTAGTCTGAATTAAAAGAGCCCTGTCCCCACTTTCCAGCGTTGTGTTGAATATGAAGCCAATTGGTACTTGTTTAATGAGACCTGGATAGTGCACTCAGGGAGTTAAAGATACAAAGTGTTTGACACTGTCCCACACAAAACACTTGTCTCCAAATAGGAGAGACAGGGATTTGAAGGATGGATAAGCTGGTGGATAAGGAACTGGCTGGATGGCTGCACACAAAGGTTTGTGATCAACAGCTCATTGTCCATGCAGACCAGTGACAGGCGGTGTCCCTCTGGGGTCAGTGCTGGGGCTGACATTGTTCAACCCCTCTGTCAGTGACATGGACAGTGGGATCAAGGGCACCCTCAGCATGTTTGCCACCAACACCAAGCTGTGTGGGGCAGCCAACACGCTGGAGGGAAGGGATGCCATCCAGAGGGGCCTGGACAGGCTGGAGAGGTGGAGCTGTGCAAACCCCATGAAGTTCAACAAGGCCAAGTACAAGGTCCTGTACCTGGGTTGTGGCAATCCCAGACACAGCTACAGGAGGGAGGGGATTCTGTTCCTCTGCTTGGCTCTTGTGAGACCCCACCCAGAACCCTGCATCCAGCTCTGGTGCCCCCAGCACAAGGACATGGAACTGTTGGAGCAAGACCAGAGAAGGGACACAAATATACTAAGAGGGCTGGAACCCCTTTTTTATAAAGTCAGACTGAGGAAGATGGGTCTATTCAGCCTGGAGAAGACAAGGCTGTGTGCAGACCTCCTAGCACCTCTACAGTATCTGAAGGGTCCTACAGGGAAGCTGGAGAGGGACCTCTGCATCAACAACTGCTGTGACAGGACAAGGTGTAGTGGGTACAAAATTAAAAAGGGGAAATTTAGGTTATATATTGGGAAGTTCTTTACTCTGACGATGGTGAGACACTGGAAGAAATTGCCCAGGGAGGTTGTGGAGGTCCCAACCCTGTCATTGTTGAAGCCCAGGCTGGACAGGGGTTTGAGCAACCTGATAGAGTGGGAGATGTCTCTTCCCAAAGCATCAGGGGTTGGGACTAAATGATCTTTAAGGTCCTTTCCAACTCTTAACATTCTATGATTCTATGAATCTAACCTATTCAGCTTTGCCTCAGTTTTCTGCACAAAGCTTCATGTCTCCTTTCCTAGAATTTCTCTCCATTGGAATAGGCAGTCTGCAGTCCTGGGGCTTCTCTTTATTTCCTTCAGCACATCTCACCACTGATGGCTAATGCCTCTGCTTTCACCAAGTTCCAGATTATTTGGTTTTAGTCTGGAGAGTGCAATGAAAAATTATAACCTGTAAATTCTGGCTCTTCCTGCTCAACCAATAGGCACTTCCTTTTCTGTCTTCCATCAATAAAAATCCCAAAAAGGAACCTGAGTCTCTGGTCCTGACTTTGTCTTCAGGAAGTCTTCATTTTTCTGCAGGTTTGCAGGGTGAGACCAAAGACAGATGAGGCAAGACTAAGGAAAAATTTTTTCATGCTTGCTCTTCTCTTTCATGCATACTCTCCCCTTCCTCCAGACTGAAGGCTTAATGTCTTTTCCTTTCTTCTCCTTTCTTTTTATTCCAGTTCTTCTCCTTTTCTTCCATCAAGCCCTTGATTTATTGCCAAGAATTTATGCATTCAGTCCCATTCACACGAAAGCAACTGGATGGGAATTTGTCAAGAAGGAAAAACAGTTCTTGATGACAATATCATAACAGAAGAAAAAAGAGGTTATTCTGAAAATGTTCCCCTTTATCATATTTCTTCATAACATCTGTGGAGACAAGCTTCATTCCAGGTTCCCTGAGGACATATTTACCAAGTATGCTTCAACAGGAAGGTAGGAAATAGAGAAGTAAATTTTGGAGTTACAGAGAGTCCTGCCTTGCAGATTAGATCCATGTGAGACTATCAGACTATCTTTAGCATAAAACTGGATGTGAGGTGCTCTCTTTATTAATGGTGAACAAAAAGTCTTATTGTAAAAAAAGTGCAGTTTCCAAGGAATAAAAACGTCTTCATACTTAATTGACAAATACCATTTTTTAGAAAAGAAAAAAAAAAAAGAGTCAAGGGAAAGGGTACATATAAGATTTGAAACATTATTTTTAAGCTATGAGGTTTCTTTGAAGTTTGACTTTAATATCAAAAGATTGCACAATCAAAGAGAGTATTAAAGTCATGTATTTGTTTGTCAGGCTCAACACATCAAAAACCCAGACACCTTTGGTCATAAAAGGTAGAAGAATTAAGGGGGAGGAAAATAGTCCTGCCGTTCTACACTGTTTGCTTCTGCAACTGAACGTGGGCCCAGCGTTCCTGTATGAAGGGAGGTTTGCACTTCTCTGGCTGAGAGCATTGTAACAACATGTGCAGATGTCCAGCACTCCTGTTGTGCATGGCCTTTGACAAGAAACAGGTTTACACAGTTTGGGACAAAGTGCAGATTATGCTTAGCACTGGGAAGGCACATCAGAGCACTCGTGTGGTAGGCAGTGCTAATAATGCACATTAAGCAGAGAAGGCAAAAAGAAAGAAGGCAAAGCAGCAGGACTCTAGGGACAGCTTTGGACAGAGATTAAGGAATTCACAGGGATAAAGAGCTGAGGAATGTTTCAAAATACCAAATTCTGAAGTGGACAAGGTAGAAGAATCAGTATTTGCTACAGAATGTGTTGACCTGCTCATGAAAACTTCATTAATTTTACAGTTTGTTTTTTATCACTAATGGAATGCATTCATAAACATAAGAAGTTAAAAGAAAGTTTAGGAAAATCCTTAGGAAGGTATGAATGAGAAGGTAATTAAAACTTAATGCTGTACTTTGACTAACATGTAGAAAAATATGGCATCACAGCTTTGTGAAATGGGATGAAACATAAACATTTTTGAGATGTAAGAGTATGAAAATTTCAAATATTTTAGGAATTAAGATTTTCAGCAGAAGTGGTTATATTTCCTGGTGAAAATTGCTTCTGAATGAAAACCAGGTTTGTATTTATAGAAAATATTTTCTGTTAACAACTTCAGACATTTTTTTACACCTTTGCTAGGGGAAGAAACATGCAATAAAAAAAAAAAAATTCTGACCAGGAGTAGCTAAAAAATAGTGAGATTGATTTATTCTTCTCTTCCACACTATTAAAACAAAATGCTATTCATGTAACTGTGTCTTTTGAACACTGTGCTTCTGCTAACAGCATAGATCACCAGGATTTCCATGTCTTTTGAAGTTACAGAATAGTGAAAATGAGAAGTCAACCAGACATTGTGTTAAGTATAATCACATCGAGACACAGAAAACAAGCCTGCTTTCTGTCAAAAAGAACTGGTTTAAGAGAGAGAAGAGTTCACATACCTTTTATCCAGGAACGGTTCAGAGTGCAAGCTATATAAAGAGGCTGGGGTATAATGACTGTGCATTTGAGACTTGTTATCTGATTTTGATAAAAACTGCGAACAATTGAGCCAATTAGACAGCCATAAGACACCCATTTGAGGTTAGATGTTGGTGGAAACAGCAGGATATAATTGATCATGTCTGTGCAAGTATTATCTTATTTCCTATAAGTGGGTAAATGCAAATGAACATGGAGAAGGCTAGTCAAGTGTGTCTGCCAGGTGTGCTGGGGAACACTACCAGTTGTATTGTGTACTGAAACAGACCTCTAGAAAAACTAGATTTTATTTTCCTTTGTCTCATTTCTCTATTTCTCTCAAAGGATGGAAGGCAGGTCCTGGCCTCTGTACAATTAACAGATGTTCTGATAGTCATTTCTGTTTTGATTCTGGTGTTTGGTCTTAGCTTTCCCTGTTAATAGAGCTGCCTGGAAGAAAACTATTTTCTTCTCAACAGTAAATAATTAAGTATTGGGTTCTTTGGGTTTTTTTTATATAATGTCTTGATGAAATTAGCATTTTTTTCACTGTCAGTTTCTAGAGGGGAATTTAATTTTGCTTGAATTTATGGGAAAAAGAAACTTTTGACTGGCAAGTTTCCTCACTAAAGAGGACATAATAAAACCTCAAATGGCATGAAATATTTACCAAAATAAAGCTGAAATATTAACCAAAAGAAAAAGAAAGTGTTTGATGCTGCTACTGAAAAACTGCAACAAGCACATTCCCTTTTCATGTTCTTTCATCTTGTCTGAAAACTCAGAAGAGAATAAGAAGTATTGTGGAAGAATTCTCATTGCCTCTGATAAGATTCTTTCTCCTTACTCTAAAATCCAGAAGATTCTTTCATATTAAAGTGAACATTTTTAATGGGTTCAGAGCACTCCAAAGACATCAATGTCTCTGCGATAAACCTGCCAAAGTGAAAGAACCTTCTCTGGGGTTTACTTTATTGAGTTAACCAAACTACCTATGGTGCTGAACCAAACAATACTGAGCATGTGCTCAACAGTCTTTCATCCAAATTTTTGGAAGAGTGAAGGTCCCAGTTTATTTCAGCAGAATGAGTTCTGCTGAAAAAATGCCACAGAAGAGTTCAGAAAATAACCTCTGGGAACCTGCAGCTCCTCATGTTAGCTCTTTCACTTGCTCCATCCTCATAGACACCAGCTGAAGGGGACCTGAAAGGTGCTTAGATCAGTATGCCCTTACTACTTCTCTTTTCCCCAAGTTCAAGCTTCACTTTGGAAGGTACTCTACCATGCTTCATGTCTTGAGAGGAACCTCCAGCTCCTTCTTTCTTGTGCTCAGAATTGCACATGGTACATGCCCTTTTACTGGAATCTGGGAGGTAGGCTATCCACATGCCTTTGATGTTTCAGGTTTGTAAGGTCCAGTGGTATCCCATGCAGGAATCAGGGGATAATGGCCCACTGCTTCTTCTTGCCTGCATGAAAATGAGTGCCTAGAGTAATGTCACTCAACATAGGCTCACCAAGCCCATCTTCTTCCACTATGGAACTTGGAAATGAAAACAGGCTACCCAAGAATGAAGGATTTCTTTCTTCAAACCACCTCCCCTTGCCCACAGATCTGCTTTAAGCAAAAGCTACTGTTAGCAATAACCATGAACTGAAACAATGGGAGATATATCATAACCTTGAATAGGGGAGTAGATGTCCCACTTGGGCTGCAATGGCTGTGTTGAGCATAGCAGCATCCCTAAGTTAATTTATAATCCAGTACAACTGGGATTTACAAGGATAAATATCTGATGGAATCTTTTAGTGTGAGCTAATGTGATTAATTCATTTGGTTCCCTATAAAGCTTGGCACAGGCCCTCTGAGACCAGCATCTCTGAGAACTTCTTCCTGTGAAATTCTGTGATGGTAAGTCATTAAGGAACCTAGCAGGAACAGGTGGCAGCAGCAGATTCTTCAGCTGTGCTCCCAAAACGTTTGTTTGTGTTCAGTATTACTTTGATGTAACAGGTTGGGTTTTTTTATATTAATTTTAATAAATACATGGATCCTGATGACTACTCTCAAAAGTCTCTTACCTGAGCTACTCCAGTTCAGGACATAAAACTGAAGAAAGTACTTGGATTTGAGCAAAAAACCCTTTAGATTATTGTCACAACCTTAGTGGGAGGTAACTGGCTGACATGTACATATCCTTGGAAACAACAGTATTACAAACAGAAACAGATTTCCCAAACTGACGTGAAAATTATTAAGGCCCTAAAGCCTGTAAAAACTGTAAAAACTCCTTTTATCAGGGATTCCAACTTACCGTTTCTAGGGAACAAAACAATTAATATTTGCTCAAGGAAGGGATCAGCCTTCTGCTGCAGCTGTGCTTCCCTGTACAGAAAGATCAGAGCAAGCCACAAGGATAGTAATGTCAGCAAATGACCTCACTACTTAGTGAGACTTCCACTTCACTGCCTCTGCATGTAATGCTATAAGGTTCAAAGAATGCTGTGTTCTGTACAAAATGAACTAAGCAATTTTTATAAAAGTTGGTATCTTAAAATTATTTTTGCAATTTTATCTCCTACATAGTGATGAATCTGCCAGCTCTGTATCACTATTAAAACCATGTACAAAACCTTCACTCTTGCATCAGGTTTTGGTTTTGCTGTTATTCATTCTTCTTAGTGGAAAGGATACCAAATTAATGAATGGGAATAAAGAATGGCAACAGAAGGGCCAGGAAGTAACATCATCTGCCTGAAGAAGCGGGCCTGGTTAGTAGTCTGTGCTGAACCAAGGCTAAGGATTTTTCCACATCTGCCAGGTAGGAGGGTCCATGCTCTGTAATCCAGTTCACAGCATTATTCTGTGTGGCCTGAATACAAGATAATCCTTGGTTAGCAGCTGCACTATAAGAACACATACTTTGAAACTGTTGTTAGAAGGAACTGGGCAAAGCTCATAAAAATCACAAGAAATACCATGATCTTCATGGCTCATCACAAGAGCCCTTATCTTTGTTTTGATCTTCATAACATAAAAAAAAGTATTTTTATTTTACCATCCACATAGATAATATTCTGCCAAGAATGCTGGCCTGGGGATTATGTGAGTGTTTTTTCTCTGATCTCTGGGGCTGCTACGAGAAGAAACCCAGGATAAGAGTTCACCTTCATCTGCTGGGCAGTGCGGCCAAATTTTGGTTATAACCTTCTTATAGCCTGCCTATTTGTAGTTTTATTTAAGATGCTGATGGGTCAAAAACTCCCAGTCTCTCCTAAGAAACTCCCAGTCTTATGGGAATGCAAGCATCCACATTAGCAGGAAGATAAGCAATTCATAGCCAACACAAAAATGTACTGTGGTCATCATGATGGCTGTCACAAAAGGAACTATTGAGAAGGAGTCAAAAAGGGAAAGAATCAAGGAATTCTACAACTGAAGTTTTAATTTAGCAGAACAACAAAAAGCTTAAAGCTGGATTTTCTTCTCTCCTCAATGGTCTTTTGAATATTTCATGTCTTCATGGAAAATGCATTCATTTTGATGGAAACATATTATTCATTGTTTCACTTTACCTATAAAGGCCACAGACAAATGCATATTATAAAGAAAGCCCTAATGTGAAACAGCAACCTCATGCTACCATCTATAAAAATACCTGGAGGCACTAAAGCCCATCCTGAATAGCATTTCAGGCCTAAAATTTTCAAAGCTATCCAAGCAATGCTGAAACTTTTTCTTGATTACCTTATCCGAAAAATATGTTAAGCTTTCCTTCAAACTCTCAGCGCTACCACTCAGAGAAAAAGTGTGAAACAAGACAGAAATTAAGCTAAACACTACTGTAAAATTTTCATTCTTTCTCCACATCTATAAGAAATAACAGTGTTAGTGAGAGAGTGCGAGAGAACAAATACAAATTTATTTTGGTTGAGGGAAGAAAGCAGAAGAAAAAGAAGGTAAAAGAATCTTTTTTCACAAAGCAATAGCTAGACCAGGTTTTTTACATGAAGTCCATGGAAACCAAGTTAATAGAAGAACAGTATGCACTGGTCTCCAATTTCCA
The DNA here is from genome assembly GCF_001522545.3 of Parus major. NCBI lineage: Eukaryota > Metazoa > Chordata > Aves > Passeriformes > Paridae > Parus > Parus major. The sequence goes on from NC_031799.1 coordinate 45,171,121, forward strand.
CAAGACAAGTGACTAATGACAGGGAACAGTTTTTCAGAGTTATTGGACAGCCCACTCAGTTCTGACTACTGAATGACGTAAAAAACCCATACTGGGTTATCTTTCACATTTTGGATGAAAGACCTGGAAAGCAAAGAATTATGTAGGTTTAAAAAAATCCCCTTTATCAGACAATGAAAATATCCTTCCCTTTGATGGTCTTAAGACACTTTAAGTTGCTTTTTAGCTTTAACTTTTGTCTTACTATGGCTGAACTGGAGGATTAACACGGTGCACATTTCATAAAACTATATATATCCTCTTCTGGGAGAACACTGTCCCTGCTGTGCCTTCCATAGCCGGCTTTCTCCTGGCAGGCCCATTCAGATGATTGATTGAAAACGAGTCATTCTAAAAATACATTGTTTTTTAAATCCTCTTGCAAATTCAAGAGGATTTAATAGTGCAAATATATCACTGTGACAAATTTAATTAAGAAAGAAAAAAAGTCAGATAAAACCAATGTCTTTCCTAAATGATACAAAGTTACTTTCAGCCAATTAAGTGATGTCAGCTTTTGCTAACCATTTTCTTGAGAAATACATTAGAAAAAAGGCCCCTCCTAAGATAGCTGAGAATGTGTAAAAAATGTTCACATCAACACACTTTAAACTCTAATTTAAAACTATTCTTCTTAGAGTACCTGCATCTTTTTGGGACTGCAGCTGATGAAACCCTTTCATTCTAGAAGGTAAATAATTGTTCAGCTGGAATTACTTTTCACATGCTAGGAGTGTAGTGATTCTTTGTATCCTCAGCAAGTTCTGTCAGATAGGTGAGATTAGCTTGGGAACGATGCTGGTCCAAATTTGACAACATGCCATCCTAGTTTGCTTTGCAAGAACTTCCTCTTCTTCCCTGTGTTGTGGCATGAGAACTGGGCACAGGTAATGTGTGAGACTGAATTGGCACAGACCCTACTACTCAGCCTAGCATGAGCACAAGGCAAGTTTAAATCCCCTGAGAACCAGGACTGGAGGAGGGAGAGAACAGAAAATGACAGAAACCGGATTTTTTGTAGGCATCAGACTTTATCCATGAGGAAGAAGGAATGAAAAGGGATTCAGAAAGAGCACATAGCAGACTTGAAGATAGCAGCTGTTGAAGCAGGAGTTCAGAGCTGTAGAGACAAGGTGAGGGATGTTAAGATCAGTATCAATCCTCCACCAATTTTGCTCTACAGAGAGGAAGATCTGAAAAGCAATGAACAATTAATTGATTAGAAGATTAGAGCAGGCACTTAGCAGCAATGGGGATTAATAGTATTCTTAACCCCTGTAAACTTGTTCACGCTTTTAATTCAGTTAATGCACAAAGACATGGAAAACTACTCTCCTACTAAATTCCTCCATGGAATCTGTTAACATCATAAGCAACACTTAGAAAAGCCATAGAAGGAAATTTATTCAAGGTTTACAAGGTTTAGAGATGGTTCCAGTTTTATGTCATTTACTTTATTACCATATGCATAAGTTTATGAATTACATCACCCCCCAAAAATAATATTTGACACAAAAATTAAATACAAATTGATTAGTAAGAGGAAAATTTCAGTAAGTTACTGCCTCTCTGCATCATTAGAAATGCAAGAGGTTTTCTATTTCCATTTTCTCACCCCATATTCTATAGCTCATTAACTAAAGATCCTCTCATTGCTCTGCTACAGTTAAGCTGTGTGACTCTACTCTGGTATTCTCATCAATTTAAAATAGCACTGTCATTTCTTAACATGCAGCACACTGAAATGCACAATAAGCACATGGTGAAAATCCAGTACTGTCCAAGTTTTGTCAGCAAAAGTTTTTACTGTCTGTGGATCTCTCTTTTTCTAAAAAGTCTTGATGATTATAGATCTAAATTTTATGCTAATTATTTTGTACAAGTCCTATCTTCCAGCATGTAACATAAAGATGAGAGAACATTTCTCTACGTGTAGAAGCATCCCCTTGAGCATTTTGATAGCTTTAAAAATTTGATACCCTCATATATTTTGCATTTATAATTCATGCAGATTTCAGTCTGAAACAGCCTCTTTCTGGTAGTTTCTGCAGAAGGAAATCTCCTTGGAGTCTCAGATGTTGCTTTTTCCTTGCAAAAGGAATCCAATAATTAACCCATGCCACAGGATATAAACACCCACTTTCTATGGATTTCAATTTGTCTTATTTTTAATGCAGGTTCAGCTCTGCCTTAGCAGTTTTCTTCTTCAATGTAAATAAATATCTTTATCATGATTCATATTCCAGGAGCATCTCATAGTCCCAGACACCTGAAGCCACAGTGGCACACAGCACCTGAAAAACACCAGTGAAAAATTTCTAGATTCAAGGTGAAAGTAAACAAAAAGAAGAGGCAGAGGAAAGCCATCCAAGCCTGGTCTTGTGACTTTGCACCTACTCCATTTATTTTTCTCCAAGCTAGTGACATTCCACCATTCTTCCTCTGGGATGCAATTCACCACCACTGTTACAAGCCAGTTTTACCCCAGGGCATGAAGAGGAGAGCATTGCTCTTCTGTCACCCTGTTCTCATTCAGTTTGATTTTGTCTCAGCCACAGAGAATCCTCAGAGCAGGATGAGACACCAAACACTGAATCTTCATCTTATTTTACTGATACCTTTTGCTAGCCAGGTCCCAAAGCTGAGAAAAACGTTCAAGGAAAAATAAGCATTTGTGTCATGTTTGTCAATGAGAAAGGAGAATTTTGCTAGCAAGAGCTCTGTGTTTGTGGCATAACTTTAGCAGGTTTTCTAGTGGGCTGGGATATTTTGTCTGGCATATGTGTGTATCTGAGTGTGTTTGACTGATTGCACGTTCTATAGCAGCCTTTTCTCCTAGGAGCTTCACATGGCTTGTGGACTGCTGGGTGATTTGAATAGGTCAGACTCACTCATAGTCAGCTCTGAGACATGCTTTCATATATGCCATTTCCTATTAGATCTGCAGTGTTTATTCAGTTCTTGTCCTTAGTATGGGAGGGAGGTTTTCAAGGCTGTGTTTATTGCTGTGGGATTAGTTCCTCCACTACTCCCATCAGTTGCAATTGTTATTTTCACGCAGTTCCTTGACAGTGACAAATCTACACTTGCCTACAGGTTTTCATCCTCAAAACTGTGACTGCAATTAAATCCAGATCTCATTTGTTGGTCTGCTCTGCCTCTCTGCCCCCTTCCCCCACCCACTTTTGTCTTGAACAGTCTAACTTTTGTCCAGCTGCAAAAGTAACCAAGGTTCTTTTAAAGTACTGCTAAGCTGTAATGCTAAAGTTCAAAGTAACGCCTAGCTTGAATACTGTGATCCCACTGGACTCTTTACTGCAGTGATTGCTACTAAAATATCAGTGCTTGGTAGTGACTGCTGCATTTAGAAGTTATTTTCATGTAGGGTGGATACAGTTTGGTTATTGTGTTTTACCTAACAATCTCACTGTAAACAAGCACTGCCTTTTACAGCATGTTTTGTATGTGGAAAAGGTCTAAGGCAGAAGCTAATAAGAAAAATATATTCATTTAATTTTTACCATTTTACATGCAATGTTATAAGAAATCATCCTATGTTTTACGTCTGATCTTGAATTTAAGAGAAAACTGGTGAGTAATTGTCAGGTAAATTGATGTGGTTCTGTGGAAATGACAGGAAAAACATTGCTAGCTGGGGCTTCAGCTTGTCACTTAGCTTTAGAGCATGAGTTCACAGAAAATGTGCAGGACATCAGAAATGTGTAACCTTGTTATTTTTAATTTTCTTGTCCCGCGCTCCATCCCATCTGATATTCTTTTGGAAGACATCTGCTACTTCACATGAGGACATTTGGTTTCTCTGTTTTCTCAAGGTCTTCTTGTCAAAGAAGAGCCAACCTGTATCTGGTGACTCAGGGAGATACAATATTGTATTATCTTCTTACAAAGACATTTCCACAGCAAGCCTGACCACAAGGGGAGAAGGAGGGAGCTATGGAGGAAACCCCTACTCTGTGGAGTCAAGTCTTGGTGGTGTACCACAGCCATGCATCCTCTGCTTTAACCTTTCACAAGATCTCATGACACAGTTGGAATATGTTCACTTGCAACATGTCCTTGGAAAGCAATTTGTAGCCCTTGGACTGCAAAGGCTGGTAGTTTCCCAGTGCTGTCTGGCTCTCCCTTCCATTAATCTCAAAGTTATTTGTACCACATTCTTCCCAAACTGCTCCCTTGCAGTGATTAACGTTCCAGCTTCTATTTTGGCACGAGGGTATGCTACAGTCACACGGCACCCATGGCTGCAGGAGTGTGTTTCTCTAGAAAGTCTCATTGCAGAGGGTGAGAGAGTAACACAGTCATGTTGAGATGATGCCTGCTCACTCGACCTCAGTGCCACTCAGAATCACCTTGAACCTAAAGACCTGGCTTTGGATGCAGGGAATTTTTTGTTAAGACAAATGACAAAAGTTTTAGGCATTGGAGGATTTTGTCAGATAAGTATCTCTGATCCCACTGGGAAATGGTAAGAAGTGTGCATTGTTTGATGAATCAATTAAAATTAATTTCCCCACAGACAAGCCATTTTTGGGCTTATTAATATGGGTAAATTTCTTGTTAATCTGTCATTTTTCATCACATTAATACCATCCCAAGAGCATGGAAATCTTAGTATAGTTAATCCTCTTGAAGATGAGAGTTGTTGCTTTTTTTCCTCTCCCTTGAACATGAAGGTCTTCCTTGGAGAAGCATAAATAGAGTTTCTTCACTGTCAACTGCCAAAGTCTATTGGCAATAGCAAGGCAGTCTGTGAAAGATGTAAGCTTAAGTCTCCACCAATTAATGAACCAGAGCACTGTTAAGTGCCTGCAGAGACCTAGGGTGGACCAGAGCCAGACATTCTCTGCCAAACAGCAACACACTAGGGAAAAGTGGATGTGCATTACCTCCAAATATGAGCTTACAGATGTGGCTGTTATTTTTCTTATTTAAACATACCAGGATGACTGCACTTAAAAATGTTGCATGAGTCTGGGTGAAGCCCCCATTCTTGGTAAAAAAATGGAGCAAGAAATATCCTTCTTAAGCCTACCACTCACAATAAACAAATCCTAGGCTCCTAGGCAAAAGGAACTGAATTTTACCTCAAATGCAAGGAAGCTCCATGAGATTGAAGTGTCCTATTTAAGGGAAAGGATCTCTTTTAAATTTTCCTTTTTCGACCACTAATACCCAGAAGTTGGAGAAGACCCCAAGTTCTCAACAGACATATTGATAACCAAATAATCAGGATGTCATTGGGGAGAAGGAAAAAAGTACAGAAGAAAAAAGCAAAGTGTGAAGATTCTGTGTGCTGTCACTGACCTTCTGTGTTCAGTGACAGCTGGGGAACCTGCTGGCACGGTGTGCAGTTTCTGGGGATGGTCTCAGAGCAAATGTGGACATCAGCTTGCCAAGCTGACAATGAAGGTCAGGCTGTACGGTCTGCTCCACTGCCTGAAACTTAATCCTCACCACCTTCTTTTCTCCCTGGAAAAAGCTTCTAGCATGCTTGACATGGTTGGCATAAAGTGAAAAGGGAAAAAAAAAGTTACTAATCCTGTGATTTGGAGGTAGTGAGGGTGGAGGTCCCAGCTTCATATCAATAGACACAGAAGGAATGAATCCTGCAAACACGGCAATGGAGATATGAGTCATTTAATGCAAGGGCAAAGCTGGCCAAAAGTGTTTTCACCTGGAAATTTCTCATTCTTTCTCTTTCCAGGTAAAAAGGAGAGGTTTGGAAAGCCAGTGGTGTGATATGTAGGTCTGGGATTTGGAGTAGGCCATGTGTTTCTTTGTGATCACTAGGCAGAGCAGGAAACAGCTTTCTTTGCTAGGCAAGGAAGGAAAATATGTTTTCTGGCAGAGGTTAGTTGACATGAGAGATCAGCAGACAATGCTGCAGCAGGAAGCTCTTCCAATATTTCCATATCCAAGCCCTGAGCTTCCCCGGTTTATGAAACCTTTCCCCTGGCAACAGCAAGTCCTTCACTCTCAGCAAACACGAGCACTGCCAAGAGTGACTGTGCAGAGACTCAAAAACTGCAGAAAGGAGAGGTATGTACCCTAGTCTTGTCTCTCCAGAACATTTCAAGTGTCCCTCAGCTTTGCTGAGCAGCCATTCCCTGTTCCATAACATGCCACATCACTATTAACACGTGTTTGTGCCCTTCCTCACATCTTTTGCTTTTCTTTAGTCATAATATCTGTGTACCCTGGAGAGAAGCAAGCCAGGAATTTACAAGCTAGGGCAGTCAGGGCTTAAGAGGTCTTTTATGGTCATCAGTGGAGAAATGTGTCTTAGCACAGTAAGCCACATTCTCAGTGCAGTGCGCTCTCTCTCACACTCATTTCTGCTCTCTTGACCAGACAATCATCTTCTGACCCAGAAGATCTGCTGGGCAGTGGGCTCCTGGCAGGCCTGTGCCTCTATCCCAACTGCAGCTGGTATCTGATATCTGAAACCTTGGATGCAGCCTAGCCTGCTTCCATGGGGAGCTGTTCTTCACTGGAGACTTCCATCACATGTAACAGTGACCATGACCAGTCACAGAACTGTGGAACATCACTCATAATGAACTTGGCTTTTGTTCTGTACCTAGCATTGCTTTCCATGCTGACTACAGCCTCTCTTGGACCCTCACTCAGAGCTACTAATGAGAAAGAGGCAGGAAGTGGGTCTTGCAAAAGTTTTGCTCTTGGTTATCTCTTACATTAGGTATTAATATGTAAACCATTTAAAGTTTTATTCTTTATCAGATTTGACTAATTTTTTTATTTTTTTTTTTTTAAAAAAAAGGCCAATAATTTTGTCTTTTTTGCTCTTCCTGGAAGATCCTTGTCCCTGACTTGGAAGAAGAAGTCATGTAGAGGTACTTGACATTCTATTTCTGCTGAGAATTAATTTAACAACCATTTAACAACCAACAACATCTTCTGGATTCCTCAGGTAATGAAGGATGGTCTTCTCTCAGCATTTAAAACAGGAAATGAGGACTGAAAGAAATTTTTTGAGTGGAAAACACTTATAATCCCCGAGAAATAAAAAACTCCTAGGTGAAAGATGGTCATTCTCTGGTCACCTTTAAAGAGGCTTAGATCGGCTCATGCAGAGGAGAAAAAAGTCACCAACAGGTAAATTTTACCATCAATGAACATTTAATTGTATTAAACTGACTGTGTCTCCCCTGTTTGCTAAGCTTCTCTAAGGGAGCACTCCATGTGCTACTACTTAAGTATGGAGTAGAATCTACAGCAGGTAAATAAATTTCCATCTAAAAATACATGTATTTAAATATGACTTTCATCTAGGTTGCTCTAATTAATATTCTTGGTGTTGTAACCTGCAGCAATGTTTGGTAAGTGATATCTTTTTAATCTGTTTCATCTCATTGTTTCCAGGAGTCTTTCTGACATAGATTCCTTTGATATTGTTGACATCTGTTTTAAGAGTCCTCAGAGAAGCCTATTTATGTAAAGAGCATGAGTTGTGGTGGAACAGCTCAAAGACAGCTCAGTATCACTAGTCTCACTTCACCAGCAGCTGAGAATGATTACCTCTGTTGCTCTAGCCTCCCCTACTCAGGCAAGTGAACTAAACAATGGGCAGTGTTCTTTTTGCTGTGCACAAAGGTAGATCTTCACAACCTGTTTTTGTGCATGACTTTAGTGTTCATGCTGAGCCATCCTTCATAACCACAGTAGATAAGAGAACTTGCATAGTCTCTATATATATATAGGAAATTTCCACTAGAATATTCTACTCTCATTTTTCTCCTCCAAATGTGTGAGTGCAGAGCTCTGTTGAGTTGACCAAAAAAACAAAAATCCCAAATCCATGAGCAATTACCATCTGCTTGCCCATTATTTTAAATGTTTTGTGGGCATTTTATTTTTCCTCTCTTTGTCATAGCCTATTAAGCTAGTCTGGCTCATGTCCACACTAAAAAAGACTGCAGTACCAAAAAAAAAGGAATTATCTTATTTTTTAGGTAAAAATATGAGATCATTAGGAGTTTCCTAACATTATACTATAACAAAATGTGAAAAATTTCCAAATGTCTTGCATCTCATTTCCATTTAGCACTGTGAAACCAAATTCTTTATTTAATCATCTAAATATGAAGGGCTTTCAATCTGTAACTTGATTGTCAGTTGGCAATACATGTGTTGGAATTTCCTTAAATATTACTTTGAAACAGATAATAATGGCTTTTGTCCCTGAGTGTCCCAGATGGATATTTTTGTCAGTAGCAAGATAATTTTTCAGAGAATCAATCTCTATTAATCTATTCATTTCTGAGTGCGTTCACTTTAAAATGTTCAGATTTAGTCTGGGATTCCCGCAGCATTCTCCTGGTGAAAGCGTGTTTCCATGGTGCAGTGTTCACAGGTGAGAACCCGCCAGGATGGCCAGGCCCAGAGAGTGGCGGTGGATGGACTTACACCCAGCCGGGCACCGCTCACAGCCGCGGCTCCTCAGGGCTCAGGTTTGGGGCTGGTCCTCTTCACTGGTACCTGGGTGAGCGGGTCCAGAGAAGGGCCGTGGAACTGGTGAAGGGTCTGGAGCGCTTTTCCTGTGAGGATCAGCCAAGGGAGCTGGGGGTGTTCATCCTGGAGGAAAGGAGGCTCAGGGGGGAACTCATGAATCCATAGCTGCCTGAAAGGAGGGTGCACCCAGGTAGGGGTGGGGTCTCTCCCCCAGTTAGCAAGTGACAGGGTGAGAGGAAATAGTCCCTGGTTGCCCCAAGGAAGCTCTAAACTAGATAATGGAATATCTATTTATTTATTTGACTATTTATTTGTTTATTTATTTATTTGTTTGTTTGTTTATATGTTTCCAGAAGGAATTGAAGAACACTGGAACAGACTGGAACAGGGAAGTAGTGGGTGGAGTGACCATCCCTGGAAGTGTTCTAAAAACTCCTGAATATGGCCCTTGAGGACACTGTTCAATGGTAAACATAGTGGTGGAGCTACATTTATGGCTGGGCTTGATGACCTTAAAAGTCTTTTCCTTTTATGATTCTATGAATTGCCATGCTCAGTCTTCAAAAAAAAAAAAAAAAAAAAAAGAGGTTTGTTTGTTGCTGAGGGGTGAATATCTGATGAGCATCTGCTCAGGTCCTGATAATTGATTACCCTGAAAATTTGTCTCAATTTCAATAATTTAAAAGCAAGCTTTTAGATATTGGGTTTGTATGTGTAGGAAATTCACAGCTTATCCAGCTATGCAAATTATAGTCCCATATCAGCCATGCACTGGCTTCAGGTTGATGACACAGATAAATAAATTTGAAGTGATTGTACACATAATTTGGCTATTTTCAGCAAAAGTAAAGTGAAAATTGAAACAGAATATGAAGTATTAATACCTTAATTACATTTCAGTACACATTCTCCCTTTCTGTACAGACTGGCCTTTTTTCAGTCTGACTTTTTTGACCATCAGCTGACAAATTGGAAAAATATGTTCTATTTTTCTATAAAGATATATTTTTTTCATTAAAAATGTAATAGAAATGAACTATGACTTCAGTCATACAGTTGTTGTTTGTAATGATCCAAACCTCTCATAGCCCAGCTGAAATGTTTACCACATAGATTTTACATAAATTCTTTTTTAGTTCAGAATATGCTCAGCTGCTGCAGCTCAAGGTTCCCAAATACAATGTTATATCTGACCCTCTCATACAAAAATAGATTTTCTGAGAAAAGCAAATCTCAAATGAAAAAATTGTTTCCATCTCACAGCACTATCAGAATTCAGCTTCTCAGTACCAAAGGCTCAGGAAAGCATGGGTGTTTGACATCACAAGTTCCAGCCATTTGTCTTTTCCAGACATATTTTTTACCACCTCTCTCAAAATGTCTGTAAAATAACAGGTGACAGGCTGTAGCAGAGTTATCTTCAACAAGGAATACCCCAATGCAGTTAAATTCTTGATGTGAGGGTTTTGGTAGGTTTTTTGCTGCTGCTGGTGGTGTTGATTTTTTTGGGTTTTTTACTGAAAAGGGGAGGGTAATTTACAGAAGATATAAAAATCTCAGTTGGGATTTTTTAACTGGGGATGTTTATGGTTGCCACAAACCTCCTGGGATGTCAATATATAGAACAGCATTGTTCAGTAGCCTTCATTCAAATCACATTTTCAGAGAGAGCTTTATGGACCCTAGATCATCCATGGCACTTCAGGAAGAAAATGAAATTAAGACATCAAAATGGACTTTTTGGGACCACGATGAGTATCTTTGTACTTAGATTTTCATTTGGAAGTTTATTATTTGCCCCAGCTATGTAGTCCATGCCACCACTGCTGTCAGTAAAGAGAGGGAGCTTCCAGTAGGGCTAATAATTTCATCCCAGGATCAGTGTTTGAGAAATAAATCACAAATGCATCTTCATAACTGGAGTAACTTTTCACTCCAGAGGCCCTTATGGTATTTATTTTTTATTTATCTGGGGGTTTTGTTTTGTTTTGCTATTTTATTTTTTTATTTTTTTATTTTTTTAGTAAGAAAGCAGAAGCTGTTTAAAAATAATAATTTACCTCCATTACAAAATGAAGCCTGTCAAAATCACTTGCTTTCCTTCTTCCATATCTAGACCTTGTCCCCAACACTTGTCTGATATGATTGCTCTGGTTCCCATAAACTCTCTGTTTCTTAGGGAAACTGGTGAAAAGTGTTTTCTTGCCCTGTTATCTTCCTCAAACCCAGACCCTGCCTGGAGCCTGAAGTACATGGAGATTCTGCCCTTGAAGTCACAGTCTGCAGCAGCATTACTGTGTGTTAGTTTTAGCAGTGCTGGGCTCAGATTACGAGTAGATGTTCTGGCATGTAAATAATACGTGTCGATTCTTTGTGACAGTCCTGTGGCTGCTTCTGTAAGTAAAACACCCCCAAAAAGTGAAATGATCAAACAGTGGTCCGAAGGAAGGGTAGGTAAAAAGGGTAAAAATCAGGTTTTACTATGAGATGTATGGTAATATTTTTTTCTAAAGTGATGCAACGTTCTCATGCTGAATGTAACAACTAATGATTTGTGCCTGGGCAAGAAAAATGAGGGTTAGACTCTGTGGAACTTGCCGTTCAAAGAGTTTTGTATATATATCACAAATTCTGGATCCTGAGATACATTTAGTGTCATTGCAAATCAGTGTTTTACATTTTTTGTCTTAAGATCCAAACACATTGTCACTAAACCATAGCTAAATGTCTGTTTCTTTCAAAGGAGTGTTGTTCTGCTCTTCCTAAGGAAAGCTAATTCCTAGTAGCAAAACTTATTTAAAATTTGATAATGACCTGTACACATCAAATGTCATCAGTGTTTTTGACAAATGAAAAAATGAGCATATTTATTCAAATAACGTCCACGTTGCTCCTCAATGTTGTTACCATTCTGTTTGTATATGAGCAACCATGCTTTGATTTCCAAATGTAGCCTGGTAGGAATTTCACAGGAAAGCATTGCAAACAATTTATGAAATCACTGGGGTTTTTTATTGGCTGTGATTCCATTTTAAAAGAACATCATACCATTTACCCACATCATGCAGGAAAAAATACCAGGAAAATAACAAATTAAAATCACATTCACAATGTCTCTACTTTAAATCATCCTCAAGTACTGCATGCATCTGAAAGAAAGCTGGGGAGCATTTCTACTAGAAAATGCATGACTAAGTTAAATTTTGCTCTGTGTGTGTGAATGAGAAAGAGAGAAAACAGGCAATTTTTTTAATGACAGTACTAAAACATTTTACTAACTCAGTGCATGAAGAAACAGTTATCTCAATAACATATATTCAGAACAAATACAGACAACTTTCAAATACAGAAGACGTTACATTTAGATCACAACAGCTAATTTCTAACAATGCTTGTTCTAGCACAAAAAGCTTGGCAAAAAGATGTATTCAGCAGCACTGGTATGGTCTTTCTTGATGAAGGAGAGAGGTTGGGAGGGATCTAAGCCAATGTATGATACTAGAAATATAGACAGAGGAGCTCCAAAGTGATTAAGCACATGATCTTATATTTTGTTTTATTAATTTTAAACGTAATAGTAGTATTGATAATTAATATTGCAGTCTGATTTCATATGGCTTTCTCTACATATAAATGTGAGTTCACAAGGTCAATGGCAAACTAAATCATTTACCCTCCAAATGTGAAGGCCCTTTGACTATTTTTTTACTAACCTGTAAGGTCTTGGAGCTGTGAGGGAAAATGACTGCAGTGTCTAGCCAACAACCTTTCTGTGTAAATAAAAACTAGTTATAAAACTAAAATTCCTCATTTACCTGAGATTGAACAGACCAGTGATGCAAATAAAACAATGTCATGAAAGACAAAAAGATATTCAGAATCCAAACAATGAACCATGCTTCTCTTTGGTCTCTTGTTTAAGTGCTTCATCACCTGCCATAAGTGCCAAGGGGAAAAGTGTGTGAGACAATGCTTCTGACTTCCAGACATGAGTCAAAGGTGTCTGTGTCCCTTGTTACCAGTTCTGAGTAAGGGAAATAGATGGGCAGAAGAGAAGGGAGAGTGCCTTGCTCTCGAGTCTGTTCAGCATGGCTTAGGCACTTTGGGACCGTGGAATGACTTGAGGAAAGGTCCACCTTCATGCAACTTGCCAAAAGTTATGTGAGGCAAAACCAAGCAAATCTATCCAGTACCTGTGGTGGATCTTCTGTCATGTTTCTTATGGCAAGAAAAGGAAAATGAGAACTGCCAGCTCACACTTGGATGAACTCTCTGCTGTCAATGGAGGAAGGGCTGCTGCAGGTGTGGCCAGCTGAGATAACAGAAGTGATGAAATGGCTGAGCTGGGAAGATCCCACAATAAAAAAGACACTATTTAACAAACCACCTTCCCCTTCCCTCCTGCTTGGTGAGCCTGGAATGAGGCCTACCAGACTCAGTATAGTGATCCTATGGCCCTCTTCAGGGGTTCAATCCAGATGTTCACTCAGCTCAGGAGCTCAGCTCACAAGGACAGTATTTTTAAGTGTTCAGAGCCCAGGGATAGCACTACCTGCTTAAGAAATTTGAGTACAGTCTACACAAGATCGTGACTTAGGCTGGTCATTCAATGCCACAGCTACTGAGGCATAATTATCTAAACAGTACCAAACATACTTTCTCTTCTCCTAGTCTTCTCTGATTTCCTCACCTTCCACAGATGTGTGCACAAGCATGCACATCAAGCTGCCAGAGAGACTGTGAAAACAAGCAGCACTAACATTCTGAAAGGAGAATGATAGGCAGAAAATTCTGATCTTACATTGGGAAAAGTATTTGGTTGGATGAGGAAGGGAATCAGTAACAGGGCTTAGGGAAAGGTGAGAAAGGAAGTGCTAGAGGAAAGCCAAAGTAAAGTGGAATAAGCTTAACTTCTCATTTGCTTGTTTGTTTGCAGAGTTCTCCAGCACAAGGCCAGGGAAATATATGAATGGACATGCTCATTTTAGAGCAGGCACATTTCTGCTCTTATGTAATAGAGGATGAATGCCACAGAGATTAATCAAGGCATTTCAAAAGCATTGATGTCTGTATGTCAGTGATCCAGGTCAGGAGATCTAGCAACCAATGAGTGGCTGAAGCAAAGAGCCAGGCTCTGCCTTTAAGCTTTCAGGCATGTTGGATACTCTGGCAGAGAATCAAAATGAGCTGCTGCCCTTGTGACAGAAAGAGAGTTTTCAATTCGGTGAGATTTACTTAAACAGCCTCAAGTTACTAGTTGTTGAATTTGCTTGGGGTGAGTAGGACATTTCCTAGAAAATAGTAGATTTCAACATTACCATGCTGTACCCGAGCACTGATTCACTGATTCATAGAGTGCTCTGGGTCATTAAAAATCTCAGGAGGGAAGCAGTCATCTTGTTTTAAATGAAAGTTAGGGGGAAAAATGTCCCATTGACATTATCCAATGAGTAAAACCTGACTTCTCCTTCCTCTGGATAGACCTTGGCAGCTTGTACTTGAACAAACAAGGCTTGTTCCTAGATCCAGCCTGAAACAAGCTGCATCTCTATCAATTTGTTCTGACTTGCATATCAGTCAAACCTCTTCAGCCTCCACCTTAGATTCAATAGAAGGTGATGTATGAAATTATTTGAGAAGAAGCGAGGACTATAACACCTGAATAAAAATTGTGCCACAAGGGCATATTATATTTATTCTCTTTCAAAATACTCTTTTCCTATTACAATAGATGCTACTGGAAGGTACAGAGCTCTCATGCTCAATTTCTTAACCATGGTACAGATTTCTTCTGCTTGCCTGAAAAGATGATAAATGTGGTACAGATTTCTTCTGCTTACCTGGAAAGGTGATAAATGTCTTCTAAAATATCTTATTCAGGAAAATACTGAGATGTTTGCCTAAACTCAGTTATACCGAACCAGTGCAAAGAAGATCCATTTAAGTAAAACATTAAATTTAGCTGCATAATGAAGTGTCTGATAGTATCCCCCTTTTCATTGTGAGCAAAAAGAATGTATTTGCTTTGAAATCTCATTCATGTACTTGGGAAACTTTTGCTGTTCCCAGGACAGGGACAAGGAATGCTAGTTCTGCCAGACAAACCCTGATTCTCCTGACAAAATTGTGAGACTGAGATGGCATGATACTCTCACAGCATTGACTACAGAGACCTAGCCATATGCAAAAATTCAGGATCATGAGGACCTGTGTTCAAAGTAGGTCTATCTATGTATTGAATCTGTGTGGGTATTGAAAGTCAACATGTCCATTAGAATTTGAATTTTCTTATGCAATTATGTGATATGTACAGTGTTTCACTGAGGAGACTTCTGTATATGTGTCTGCAAAAGGCCACAAAGATAATTGTGAGAAAAAAATCTTCTCCCACCCTGCTAGCATCAAGGGATACCACACACTTCTGTAATATTAATTAGCTCCTGCACAGCACTAGAGAAGCATCCTCACTGTATGTCTTTAGAGTAGGTAGAGACTGAAACCTACATTTTACAGGTGAAGAATCTCAGTGGGGCAGAAAATAAGTGACCTCCCAAGGCAATGCAGTAATTTAGCACAATAAACATCATGGATATTTATGGATCTGCCATGACTAACATTCAAGCCACCACACACTCCCACACACTGCAGGAAAGGGACAGAGCCACGACAATATGCTGGAACCCAAATGTCCAACCTGCAAGGACTGCTGGAAACGGGATGGTTGAATACGGCAGAAAGAGAAAGATTGGTTAAACACAGCAGCAAATACACTTGTCATTGGCTTCAGAGGGGTTGGGGAGGTCCTCTACCAGTGCACTTTGCACTTTTCTATGGTTTCAGCTCTCTCAGGCAAGTGCCTGACCAATTTGCTCATTCAAGGTAAATGTATGGCTAATTCCCAAAGTAACATGACTCTTGCTTAGATTCTGAGGCATTTAACTTCTACAGCATCTGAGGGCAGATGACTCACTTCTTCTACAATTCTGAGTGATGTCAGCTGTGTAAGTCATGCATGATTTACTTTCCAAATGATCTTTTATTTATGTCACGGATAGAATTAAAACAGAAAAGCTCTGCTTTCATGGCAAAACTGAGATATCCCTTCTGAGAGCAGATGTGCTGAACAAAAAATGGATGATGTGACCCAATCAATAGGAACATTATAATAATGATTAATTATTATCAATAATAAAAATAAGATAATTTAAAAAATTAAAGAGGCCACTGTTCATATTTAGTGAACACTCCTTCTTGCATTGGATGGAAATGAGATTGTTCCTTTCCTATGCTTGATGTGCAGTTGCCTTATTTAACATACATAGTACTATGGCTTATAATAAAAGTTGTGTAGTCTGCAGCTTTTTAATCTTTACATCCATTCAGAGGCATCTACTGGATGTGACTATGTACAAAATTAAGGAATGGATGAGTCTTGGGGTGGAGGAAAGGGAAAGAGACAATTGGAAGGGAATGGGAAGCAAAGGGACTCCTAGTGAGCAGTAGAGGGCAGAGGTGGGGAGGACTGCAGGATGAATGGCAAGATTGTAAATCCCCATTGGGCAAAAGAGAAATCCTTTGCAGTACTGTTTATGCCCATCTAACAGTCTGCAGCTATTACTTCTTGAACATGTCCTGCAGGGGCCCTGGTAAGTATTTGATGACTGTGTCTAGGATGCTCTCTTCTTCTTCCTCCTCCTCATCCCCACAGCCAGGAGGGATCGCCTTCTTTGGGCGTGTCAGACTCCCTTCAGCGTTGGCTTCCAGTGCAGCCTGGGCCTCTGCTTCCTTTTCTTCCTTCTTCTTTATCCCATACTGCAGGGGAGAGATAACACATTGTCTGAATCATAATATGAGAAATAACACATCTGCTGACACAGGAAGGCTGATGAAGCCAGCCATTGCATGTGGTGCCTCATATTCTGCAGTAAGAACATCACGTAGTCTCATTTTGCTCTTTTACACAGACACTAAAAATATCCACAGTAACAGCCCTCCCCTAAGTATAGCCCAGTGGATGGATAGCCTTCACAAGACAAGATGCTGAGATCACTCAGAAGTAAGCACAGGGGAGAAACTGGGACTGTGCAGACCCAGGGGGTCTCTAGTAAAGGGAATATAAGCTCTGTGTCAGTAAAGTGTTAGGGTGGCATTTTACTGATGTTGATCCTCCTGTTTCCTGTTAACAAGTCTGATGGTCCATCATCCGCAAGGGTTTTGAAAGTCCAATTGCAGCATTTTATAGCTTATAGATGTGGCAAAACTTCAGGGAAAAATTAGTTATCAATAAAAGAAAGCAAACAGGTCAGGACAGACAGTGAAGACAATAGTTTTAGATATTCTCATGTGGAACATATCCTATATCATCCATCCATGTTCTCTTTGTATAAGTGGGACAGAAGGACCTCTGTGAAAATAAACCATCATGAGAAAATAAGCTGACTCATACTGTTTGAAGAGAAACATTCTGAACTCTGTGAGTAGAATGGGTACTTGAAATTTGCTAATTCATGCCACTAAGACATTACATGAGGAACCAGAATCTTATTTCATGATATTACATTCAAAAGGCTAGATTTAATACAGGACTAAACATATGCATATGCTGCTCTTCCCATAAGTTTGCAGGGCTTCAGAATAAGGTATACACAATAAAAAAAATAAATCAACTCAAATTGTCACATGCAAACCTAGAGTAAGAAGTATACCAGCAAGCTATCCTCTGTATTGTCAAATCATAGGATGGGCTGGCTGGAAGGTGCATTTCAAGGCCATCTGGCACAAGCAGTGAGCAGGAACATTTTCAGCTAGGTCAGGTCAGGTTGTTCAGAGACCTGCTCTGTTTATTCAGATCAATTCAAATTTCCCAGACTGCTTCCACTTTTTTTTTTTTTTGATGGCAAATGGAGGCTAAACTTTCTTGGTACTGTGATCGTGATGCAAACTCAGGAAATGTCCCATTTCTCACTGCTTTCAAGGATGCTTGTAGTTCCCAGGCTCACAACTCCTTGTCTGGCAGCAACATTCTTCTGCTTATCCTTTTTAGTTTTTGAAAAGCCACCTTCGTGGCTGCTCACTATCAGCTCCTCAGCCACCTCACAAGCACCTGCACAATTGCTTACAATTCATTTTGCATGAATATGCTTGAAAGTAAAATTTAACAAAAACTAAATATGACTTAAAAAACATTGAAGAATTAAGTAGGTACCATGTACTCAGTATTTTCAAAAACCAATAAAACCTTACTGCTGAATAGACATTAATTAGAAGCTATTTTTATTATTTTTTCTTTTCATTTTTTCCACTTCTAAGATTAGATCAAATTGTTAACCAGTAAAACCAAAACTGCACTGCTGCTCTCATGACTTCCTGATTTCAGAGGGCTGTTGGGTGTGACTTTTCCTCCTAAACATTTCTGAGCAAAGGCATTATTTTTGATTCCTTTCTCCATCATCATTTATATGTAAGATGTCAGCTGGCAAAGTTGAAAGCAGTGGTTTCAAAACACTCTAGTTCTCTCAATAATTTCTCCCATGCCAAAATGTTCATTAAGGATGTTTGTCTTGAGATTTTTATACCTACTGGGTATAACCTATACCTACTGGTCACACCTGATTTCATGGGAAAGTTATTAAAGACAAATGGTATCTCCATCCACATGTGAGACAAGGAAAGAATTTGACCAGCTTGTAGTTACAGGGCTGTACACCACAAAGGAGATTCAAGACAGGACCAGCTACCACGCAGATGGAGTGACATACAATGCTAGATTGTAGTCAGTCTGCACGGCTGTGCTGACTCCACTCTCGCTCTCAGGCCACAGGCAGATGTCTCTAGGTGATTCCCAGTGTAATTTGTATGCAGCTTGTGCCTTCCTTTGGCAGCTAGAGGAGAACAGTAGCAGAGACAACATAAATCAGAGTAACACACAGGTACCCTGTGTGTTACTATGCTTGCAAATCCTCCATCTCAAAGCAAGTACCAGCTCAAGATGTGATGATCATCTGGCTGGATGAATAAACACCCAGCTCACAGGAAAGAGTGGACCAAAACCAAACAGTTATAAGAATTCAGTATCATCATTTAAATTTGGTGGTATTTTGTAATGCTTTGCATTAACAAAAATGTAAGCTGTGAAGATTCATAGGTGAATAAAATGTCATACTTTAGTTTTGAAATTGTTTCAGTGGAAATAAAATTATAGAAAGGAAAGTCTTATTCTAACAAAAATTTTAAAATAGTCTACACGTGAAATCATTCGGGTGAAGTTAACAGATAATTTTTAAAAACATGATTAAAAATAATCTTCTTGGTGCTCTGGTTTTTCTGAGGGCAGGAAATACTTCATTACTTCCATAATATTTGAAGGATGAGAATAGTTTCATTTTTATTCAAGGTTCAACTCCACAAAATTTAATATCTGAAGCTGTATCATTACTTGCTTGGCCTTCAGTCACATATTCATGTCTTCTACTATGCACAGAATTATGGACCTAACCCAGGAAGATACTGAAACATTTTTAGTATGTGTAACCTCTTGCCACTCCTAGAGTTATTACTCTGTGGCCACATGGGAATTGTTGTCACTGGGTCATGTTAGAGAAGTATTGTCAGCCTGGAGTCCTCAGTCATCAGGTGGGAAAAGTAGGGAAAAAATACCTGGGCCCTCAGCTTAACCCACACCCACTGACTGTCAGGAAAAAGTCCAGACTAACATACAAACATACAACGTCAACTTCCTCCCCATCTCTTTTCTTCCCTATTCCTCCAGTTTTTCACAAGGCAAAGTAGGTGCCTTTCTAGTGCTAGAAACATTCTGGAAATTTGATCTAACAACAGTAAGAGCATCAGGGAGAAGAGGACTGTTCAGACAACGGGATCTGCAGCCTAAAATGTGAACCTACCATAAATATAGTTACAATTTCTTAAGACAAACCAACAGTTGCTACTAAAAATGAACATGTTTATCAAACAAATATCTAGGCCATGGAATGAATAAACAGTACTATCATAGTTAAGACACTTGAAGAAGTAATGGTGTATCTTTGGGTCAGGAGTGGAACTGACTCTGCAGGAAAACAGCTGCAATCAACGTGCAAGGGAGAAGCTTTCCTTGAATCAGATTTGGAACTGCCTACTTAGAAACAAGAGATTTATCTGAAAAAGCTAAAGAACAAGAAAATGAGGTCTGTGGGGGATACAAAGACAACTCAAAGACTATATGCTGGGATCAGAGAAGTCAGGAAAAAGCTCTTCCTTCCCAGGTGCTCTGAGAGCTTGAGCTCAGTCCAAATATTGCTTCATATGAAGTAATACTGCATGAAATAATACTGTGTATCACATAACGCTGAGCTTTATCTTCTGGGAAAAGGCTGGCATGTGAATTACAGTGGTTACATTTCTCTTCAGGTAATTTTACTTCACAGAGGTTTTGCATAGCTGCAGGTAGTACTGAAACTGTCTAACAGCTGCAGCAGATACAGCCATCTTTAGAATGACTATTTTATTTAGTTAAGTAAATAGCTACTGAAATGCTACTAAGAGATTTAAATGTTTATTCCTTATCTTGCTTCCTACAAAAGTTACGGGTGTCTATACTAATAGCTCTGTCTGTTAAATTTCATTCATATTCTGAACATCAGTACAAAAAAAGAAAAAAAAACCATTCAGCCAGACTTGAAAGCATATGGTTAGAAAAGACACTGGAACAATATTCACATCATTTTATCTCAAGAGTTAACTTGACCTGAGTAAGTCTTTTTCTTAAAGACTTCAACTACTGAAAACCTCTCACATGTTCTGGAACTTAACTACCCTTTCTAATTAAAATATTTCTCTTCATGTCTAATGTGATTTGTCATGAAATACCTTAAAAAAAAAAAATCTGGCAATTATGCAGTTACTGCAAAAATATTTGTCTTTCATCTGTCCTTTTGGACATTATTTATCAATTGTACAAAATTCTTATTTTTCTCTTCCATTACCAAAGAGAACATCAGCCCAATTCATATCTCAATGCCTGGAATTTTCTGCAAGGAATATATGCAGGACTTAAACAAATCGAGAGCAATTGGTAGAGTTCAGCACTGACCTTTAGTTCCACAACAGTGGGAATCTAGGGTACAGAAAAAGTCTCCTCTTTTATTTGATTTGTACAAACTTGGAAGTCTTTCTACATGATTTCTTTGGTCTCTCTGTGAGTGAACAGGCTTTCAAATACAGGAGGTGAGGGTGCTGAAACCCAGAGCCCCAAGGATACTGTTCTCACCACTGTTTAAAGCACAGAGCCTACTTTGATGCAGATCTGCCAAAAAATGTGCCCTGGCTTTTCTTTCACCTCAAATCTGCTGATTTCATTTTGTGTTAAATTTGGCTCTTTTTGCTTGTTTGTTTTTGTTGGTCTACTTGTCTTTCTAATCAGTTCATTTATCCTGAGAGATAAATATATATATATATATATATTATACACACACACACACACACACATATATATATGTATAATAATAAATATATATATTTTTTATTTATATACACACACACACACACACACACACACACACACACATATATATATATATATAAGCGAGAGGTTAAGTCCCCAGGAAACTTCTGGGGGAGCCTTTTAACATATATGAAGGGAGGACACTCTCTGAAGTAACCCATTTAAGTTCAAGGTCTGCCATGAAGTATTAGAATTGCACAGAACCATTTCAGGCAGCTCAGACACACTGATGCTACATAATCTATGTTTCCTGAGGAGTAATGAACAAAGAACCACAACCTGCCACATGGGCAATCATGCAAATTTCAAGCTGTGGCAAGGAATGAAAGGCATGAGAGAGAATGGTGGGTGTCTCAGCAGGGTGTGTGGGGAGCGTGGGTGGGGGCTGTGTGGAGTGAGCGTAGGTGTGGGCATTTTCCTGTCTCTACATGATGCTGCACACCTCTGCTGACCCTGTCAATGTGTTAGTGGAAGAGAGATGATTAATAATGGAAAAGAACAAGGAGAAGTCTTGGCAACCGCAGTCCTAAACTACATTGTTCAATTGCGTGTGAGCCAAACAGGAGCACAGCTCAGGAGAGAGGTGTCAGAGAGAAAGAAAGCAGGACAATTAAACTTCAGGTAGGGGACACTTGAGATGCAAAGGCAGGACCTCATCTCTCCTGCACAAGATGTTCCGAAACCATCTTCTTGGGGTTGTCAGAGTTTTTCAGACAGTTTTCCAGCAGCAGTTATTTGTAAACCTGGCTCATGTCCTTTGAATCCTTTACCTCATCCAAGGTTCCATCTCTCCATACGTTCCCTGTGGCTACACATGCCTTGCTAGCACTGTGCTAGCTCAGTCTTTCATCTCTGCCAAAATCACAGCAATTCTTCTTGCATGACCTGTCTTGTTTCAGCTGTTCAGTCTTATCCCCCTGTTTCTCTCAGGGGGCTCCCACAGCAAACACAGAGGCCTACAGGTTTTCTCTTGCACCACAAACACAGATCAGATGCAAGTGCAGATTTCAAAGGGCTCATCTGATCTTCATCTGCCTCCCATCAGCATCTTCTGGTGACACTGGGTGAATCTAGCAGTCTTTCCTTCTCCCCTATGGCAATATTGCTGCCTGAGAACCACATCCCTGGTTTCCATTCCAATTATCTGTGGACCTGCAGAACAATCTGATAGGAATATCCAGTGCCCCAAGCATCCAAGGGTTAAACAACCTTAAGGGTTTCCTACCTTAAACAATAGATATTAAATTTGCTTTTCTGCGGCTCTGCAACAGATGGAGTGCAAGATAAAGCACTGCTCTCTGGAGGAGATCAGATCTGTACTCAACAAGCTTTGTTTGTTTACTTTGATTGTAAACAACATCGTATCTGTCCACTGTTGCTATTTGAGTGAAAAACAGAACTGCATCAGGTTCCTGGTTGCAAAATCCATCTCTGAATTTTCTGCAAACTCAGATCAAGCACAATCATTTTATTGGTTTCAGTGGAGACCAGCTCAGACAAACCTAGTTAAAATAAAGGGATCACAGGATTATAGAATGGCATGGGCTGGAAGAGACCTTGAAAATATCTCAAAATCACCCCAAACACCCTATAGGCAGGAACACCTTTCAGTAGACTAGTTTGCTTAGAGTCCCATCCAGCCATGGGAGAGAGAAGAATCATCTTTGTGACACTCCTGTTGGACTTGCTCCAACAGGTCCATGTCCTTCTTATGTTCAGGATCCCAGAGCTGGACCCAGTGTTCCAGGTATGTCTCAAGAAAGTGCAATAGAAGGATAGAATCACTTCACTAGATCTGCTGGCCAAGCTATTTCTAATGCAGCCCAGGATAGGGTGATTTTCTGGACTGCAAGTGCACATTGCCAAGCCAAGTCAAAGTTCTCATCCACCCTCAAGTGCTTCTCCTCAGGGCTGCTCTCAATACATCCACTGCCCAGACTGTATCTGTGCTTGGGATTGCCACAACCCAGGTACAGGACCTTGCACTTGGCCTTGTAGAACTTCATGGGGTTTGCACAGCTCCACCTCTCCAGCCTGTCCAGGCCCCTCTGGATGGCATCCCTTCCCTCCAGCGTGTTGGCTGCCCCACACAGCTTGGTGTTGGTGGCAAACATGCTGAGGGTGCCCTTGATCCCACTGTCCATGTCACTGACAGAGGGGTTGAACAGTGTCAGTTCAATGCCAAACACTGAGAACAGCACTCATCTCTGGTGTCTGCTTGGACACTAAGCCTTTAACCACATGTAGAATACTAGAAGACAAGGAGGCTAAATTTATGTGGCTCAAACACTGATAGCCCAATAGCTGTGGAGCCAACCATGTTGGTAATAACAGACAAGAATTGTTGGTAGTAATATGCCACGGGAAAGAACAAGACATGGCTGGAGATGAGGGCCATGTAGAAGTAAACTGCAGAACTTTTCCAGAACAAGAATCCTTGTTCTGGGTCCTGTAAGATAAGCCACACACAGCACAACACAAGCACGGGAAAGAGGTAAAGAAGTGAGTATGGACTGTAAGGGGGAAACAAGAACACCCAAGATCCCTGACACTGGAACCTGTCCCTGGTGATTCCTTCCCCTTCCCCCCTTCCTCACTCTCTAATTCATCTCTTCCCCTCTCTCTTCCTTTTCATCTCAACCCTTTACCCAAAATCCACTGCCATGTGCTTATATGGTAGGTCAGGGGCTAACTAATACCAATTTCCATGCCAAGTGTATAATTTACTAATAAAACACTGTCAGTTTTTTGTGGACCTTCTTACTTTTGTTGTCACTTTTGACTAGAAGCATTTTTTAATTTTGCATGCTCCCTTCCCCTTAAGGATGGGATGTTATACCACAGACCTTCGTGCCCATCCAACCAATTCCTTAACCACCAAGTGGTCCAGCCATCAAATCTGTGCCTCTCCAGTTTAGAGGATCTGCTCCATGATCCTGCTGAACATCTTTGTTCAGATTCGTTGCTCCTGAGTTTGGATGCGGAGATCGTGTATACTGAACAGATTTTTTTGACTGTTATTCACTCCAGGACATTATCCCATGGTATTCTACCAAGCAGATCTCTGAAGAGCCTAAAGTCTGCTCTCCTGATACCCAGTTACAGAAGCCATCCACCACACCCCTGTGTTCCAATAAGATCCTGGCCCTGCAGGCGTGCACACATCTCTAACTCCTCTTGTTTTGTCCCCATGCTGGGTGTGTTTGCAGAGAGGCAGATGGGAAACACATTTTGGATTAATTTACTGTGTGTGCTGACTCTGCTGAAGCAAACTGGACATTCTGCTCAGTGCCCAAGTCATTGGACTATGCTAAGTTTTCCCAGTCAAATGCCCTTTTTCCCCATTACTACATACTGCATACAGGCAGTATGAACTACAATTTGTGAACAAATTTACTACTCTTTGGAAACTAACCCTCTGAGAAGAAACAACAGACATAGATATTACATACCACGGACTTTTCAGAATACTCAGCAGAAAACATGTTTTCATTTTCTCTGTGCTTGCAATTATGTTTATTTTCTTCCTTTTGTGTGTGTAGCATCCATATAAAAACAATGCCCTTCTGCAATATGGTCAGACTCAGTGAGAGGGAATGAGGCCTTGAAAGCTTCAGGAATGGAGATAATCAAATTACTGCTGACTAGCAAAGTTCTTCCATCTTGTAATCAGATATGAAATCTGTAGAGTAAGCAGAGAATATCTGACTCATGAAGAAGAGCATATGATCAGAGGCTCCAAAATACCAATTTTAGGTACCTGGAGGGTGGACTGAAATCAGTGCACTGACTCATGACCACAGAGCTCAAGATAAGTACAGTACATACTGTAATCATAAACCTGTTGGGCCCTGTGGAAATATCTCTCCCCCAGAATCCAACTTGCAGCTTCAG
This sequence comes from Parus major, assembly GCF_001522545.3. Lineage (NCBI taxonomy): Eukaryota > Metazoa > Chordata > Aves > Passeriformes > Paridae > Parus > Parus major. The sequence goes on from NC_031799.1 coordinate 45,196,046, forward strand.
TTAAGAAAATCTGGGTCAATTCAATTCTTCAAAGCAGTTAAGCAGGATAAGAAGAAAGAAAATTTACATATTCCACAGTAACAACTGCAGTTAAATTGCTCTTAAGTTCCAGTGAAAGTTTAGATTTGCTCCATGATCACCAAGATGGGGTCAAGCTGCAGAAGGTTCCCATGAGAACAGAGGCATTTTCCAGTGATGCAGAGCAGGTGCACTCCTAGCCAAAGCAAGTACTGATTTCTTGTGTTTCCAACTCTACTTTTAGTTTTCCACTAGAAAAACTTCCCAGAAACAATGGCAGAGTCCTGGAAATGGATAAATGCAGTTGCTTGTATGAGTTTAGAAGAATTTATGTTATAGCTATGTATCTGATAGCACAAATAAATCCATAGGATATATCTTTCTTTATGCTTGTGCCACATGGGGTATAAGCTGCTCATCCTTCTTCCTGCCTCCTGCATTTATTTCCTTTGCCAAATGAAAGCCTTTTTTTTAGTAAAGGCTGGTAAAATTATTTCCCCAGGATACTGAAGCAATTTAGATTAGACACAACAATTTATTTTCCATAGCCTGTGTTTGCCACATGTGACAGCTCTTTTTTGTTTTGGTTCTTGTTCGGTTTAGGTTTTTTGGTTTTGTTTTCATTTTTACATCACTAAATCTCATTTTGAAAGCTCTAGTCCAGTCAGTGTGTTTTTACAAGAACCTAATACAAGTACTCCAGAGGATAAGGAGTGGTTCACCACAGGATGAGGAGTAATATTTTTTCTCGGAGTGCAAAAAGCATGATGAAGGTCCAGATAACTGCCAAAAGAAATATGTTTGTGCTCTCCAGGGCAATGGGGAACTCATTGTTAGCTCATGAGGCTTAAAAATTTGTTATTATCCTGCCTTACAAGGTTTGTTCTTGGTGGGGTTCAGCATTTCATTGCCTTATTGATCATAAACACTTTGGCAGATTGGAGCTTGAAGCCAGCTGAAAATTCAGAGACTGAGCCCTAAATGGCTGATTCATTTTAAGTTCAGCTTTCAGCTGGTAAACTGTGAGCTCTCTGTGTCTCATCTCTGCAAATCCTTGGGAAGCCACAAAAGAGAGATTTTTTAAAAAACAGTTTCTTATTGTCAGTTTTGTTTCTAGCATACTGCTAGAACATTTCTCCGTGCACATATCAGCTATAGCTACTATGAAACTTTAGGTACTACTTGGCATTTTGTAGTACACTAAAAAGTGCTCATGAACATGTAGGATGGTGTTATCAGTAGAATAATAGGTTATCAGAGCTCATCACAGCAGAGCAAGAAGGAACTTAGATTCTGGAAGCAGCACCCCCGCATGTGACTGAGAGCATGCTCCAGTTAAATTTGTGTTCCCTACTGTAGTCCAGCACTGTGAGGGACAGTTTCATTCAGCTGTACTCTTCTACTAGACAGCAGGTTCGAGGGAAGTGAAAAAGAATTTTCTATCTAAAAAAATTCAATAGATCATAAACATAGACTATTACACCAAAAAGAACCAAAAAAACAACAAACCAAAACCAGAAGAAGAAGAAAAGAAATTAGAGTAAGAGCCAACTAACAGGCCCAGGTATAAAAGTAGCACACATATCACTACTGCTGAGAATTCCAGGAACTAACCTGGGAGCAACAGAGGCCCTTAGACCAACATTTAGGTATGCATCTGCATTTTTTTTCAGCTTTCTGTGTGACCATATGGGAGACAATTAATTTCTTCTTAGTGAACAGAGAATTTAAGTAAGATTTACCCTTCTAAAGGGGCTATAATGCATCTGCTCTGAAACACAGTCGTTGCTTACAACAATGCACACTGAAATAGAAGTTGTTTCTGTGCCATTTATATTATACTGTCCTCCCCTACTGCAACTCCCCTAGGTTGAGATTAATTTGACAGGACAATAAACTGCCTCAAATTTTCAGTAATAATTTTTTTTTTCAAGTAACCTACACCAAAGCTGTAAATGCTGACTTTGTTGACAGCACAAGATAATGTAATTCAGCAATAGTATGAGATAAGGAAAGATCAGTTAGGTGATTATCTTTAGTCCTTGCTTTGAGACTATTTAATTGTTGTCATCAATTCCTTGGGGATTCTACAGTGTGGAATAAATCCTGCCATTTCAGCTAGGATCTAATTAGCACAACCACACTGCTGGTACATTTGTGGAGACCAAGGCATTGTCACAAACTCTGAGCCAAGACTCAGTGAAATCAGAGGTAGTAAATCAATTAGTTTCAAACCTTTGACACACTCTCCCCTCTGAAGTACAAAGAGTGTTTCTCAATCCCATTAACTGGCAAGTGAGAATTCTAACACCAAAATGCTTCAAAAATAGGAAGAAAACTTTTGACATACAAAAGAGAGTAGGAAATTATGAGTGTTAATTCATATGCTAGAGCTTTTCCGAAGGGCATGAAAAAATGAAGGGCAAGTCACTTCCTTTTCTCTAGCCCTTTTTTAACTGGCACACCAGTGCCTCTTCCTTGCATAATTGGAGGTAGTTTTCTTGCTTTCCAAGAGACTAGAGATGACATGTTTGTAGTGAAAGCTAGTAAGGGAAAATATCTGCTTCATCTTAACAATTCAACCAAACAGCAATAATGGTGTTGAAGTGAGACCCACTCAGTCTGTATAGTGTTGCAAGGTTGGGTTGCTATGACAAACCTGAAGAACTGTTTTGAACTGTAAACAGCCAAGGCATAAAAAAATCTTAGACCATTGCAACAGCAAGCAACTAGCTTGGGCTGATAGCTCAAAACCCATTCTGGAGATGAGGTACACATTTCTTATTTCTTCTGTGTGGAATCAGCTGTTGAGCTTTGTCCTTTCTCTCAGCTGGCCATAGTCAGAGAAAAAATGTTCTGTATTGTCAGGGATATGTGAGCAGGAGCAGATGGAGCTTACAGCCCACATCGAGCTAAGAGCTGCACAGCAGAAGTGGGAGATGAATGCTATGCAGAGGAGCTTGCTCTACTGCACATTTTCTTCAGACACACCTTTTTTCTATGGCAACAAGACAAAGGTTATCTTTGTCCTACCAGCATCCATTCACTGAAGTACCAAAAGGAGTCTTTTCAAAGGCTCTTTAATAATTTTTATAAACTGCAAAAGTTCTTGAGGTCTTGGTTGGGGTCTCCAGTTTTTCTTGCCCTCTCCATATATGCAGGACCTCGTAACAATTCAGACAGAAGGGTATGGAAGAGCTGAAGTGTAAACTTCTTAATGCATGGAAGACATGCATTCCAGACAGTGAGTCAAGAAAAGAGTAACAGGGCCATTTTCTTTCTCTTTCTTGATCTAGTTGGGTAGGGATTTTCTGTCACAGTAGTGAGTGGGATGCATGCAGCATGTTGAATTCTTGTTGCGCCCATGTCAAAAAGCAGCAGTTCAAAGAACTTACTTATGGGGTAATTGACACCCAGCCATGCTTGTCTTATTCTCCTCAAGCTAGGCAAAGGGAAGCTGGCTCTCTATTTTATTTTCATATTGTCTGAGTACTTTGATGTCATTAATGAAACTTCCAGTAGCTGAGTGTGGGATGTGGGAGGCAGGAGAAGAGGGAAGAGGGACCTTAAATCACACCTTGAATGACCTCAAAGGGCAAAGGAGTGTTGGAAGAGAACACAAGAACACATCAGTAACTCAGCCTGCACATAAATGCCTATCACCAACATGCTCAGCTGATTATTCTGTTCTGTGTCCCAACCACTATTTAGTACCTTCCCACCATAAAATATCTGTACATGCCTAGCAAAGCCATGAGCAGCCTGTTACTTAAAAAAATCACATTGCTGCAGGCCATTAATGAACAACTATTCTTCATATGTAAAAAAAGGAGTAACTAAAAAGATCAATTAAGAATACACTTGACTAGCTTTTTTGGGAACACATGAGCTTTTTTGGATCAGCTGGTTGGGGGTTTTGGCCAAAGCCTCAGTTTTTCTGGTAATGGCCCTAGTTATCCAAATTGCTGTTAACACCTGGAATCTTTTCATGTAACAGTGTTTGTTGAGAAGCTGGGAGAAAAGTCCTTTCAAATCTCAGTGTTTGCTGCCACAAGAGAAGTTCTGTGTTAGCAGAAGCATATCTTTTACTAAGAGTAGAGTTCTTTAAAAGTTACTACCATGCAAGTACACACAGAAGAAACTAGCACAAACACAGTGACAAACCTAGGAACTCTTACACTGAGAGAAGGAACACTGTGGCCTTTGAGAAGCCCCTGAAAGGAAGGGCTCTATGTGCAAGAACACAGAAGCTATCAATAAGCTCAGCCCAGACTACAGCCTGGGCAGAACAAATAAAAAAGTAGAAACACTTCTCTGGGTCTGAGCTGGCTGGGCTGCAGGAGTGAAAAGAGATGTTGTTTCATGCCCACTGACGGACAGGTCCTGGCACCATGACAACAGGTCAAGCTTATACCCTGTGATTACCTTTCAGATCTTGCTTAGCAGATGCTGAAGTGTGTTAGTTCAGGTACTTATTGTTCTTGACCTTATGTGCTTCAAGGGTGGAAATCCGTCATCTGCAGGATTTTTGTCAAAGAGATTTGTAGAGTGTGGGAGGGTAGGAAGTTTGCACATTGGCAAAAATCTAGTGTGCAGATTTTTAAGTTGGGCACAAGCTTCTAATTCTGGAGTACTTTCAAGAAGAGTGGGAAACATGGTGTGCATCTCTTTGCTGATAGAAAATCTTCCTTTTATTTATATATTCATGCATTCTTGGCATCCTTGCTGGTAACAGCTTGCCTGTCACTTTCCCAATGTGGCAGGTTCCTCAGCCCCAGTTCCTGCTCTTGTTTGACTTCATTCTCACTCAAGAAACTAGCCCCTCCCACTTAAGTGTCAAGAGAAAAAAAGCGTAAGTCTTAGAGATACACAGCCTCTGATTGTCTGAAAACAAGCACAACTCAGTGACATAGCATGATCATAGCTGGCTCTAATAGAACCTCCTTGCTTTCTCGACTGTCCATCAATATTCCACCTCTCACCCGCTTCCCAGTGCAGCTACTGCAATTCTGAGGACTCTGTGTTGTTATTCAGTAATGCTGTGTGAAAATATTATTTATCTGGTTATTCAGCCTTTTGTTTGGAAAATTACTTTTCTGGGGCACTAACTTTATCATCCTTTATCAAAGAAAGTGTGTGGCTCCCAGGAGAAGAAGTTGCCAGTTCATGCTGCAGGAGATACAGAAACACAGCAGACAATGGAGAACGTAGGAAGCAGAAAGATTATTTGCTTCAATGAATTTAATTAGGAGACATTAAAAATTTTTTCTTAACAAATATTTTCCTGCTTTGATATAATCTGAAAAGTATATTTAAAACAAAAAACAAAGCTCCAGACACTAGAACAATTACCTTCTAAACCTTACCTTAGAAATGCAGAGCAATTCTGCAACAGAAGAGACAAAGCCTGGGAAGCTGCACAGCAGTGTGTTCGTATGTCCAGGTGCTGACAGCAGGGGTCTTATAGGGGTGGCCTCTGTGACAAGAACTCAAGGGCTGCCCTTTGCCAGACACCTCCAGCTCCAGAGACAGAAACAGACTGTAAACTGTGTAAACATGGCCTTAAAGGCCATGACTAAGATTAACTAAGCTGCCTATTTAGCATGATGTTCTCCCATTTTGGGCACCCCTCTACACAAGGGCTTTGCAATGAACCTGGAAATTGCTCAATAATTTGATAGCCACAAGTTAAGCATCTCTCCTAAGCCCTTCTAGTCAGTGGGGAGAGGCATACACTGTGGGCAGCAGCACACTCCATTCCAAGGTGTGCACCGGGGACACCATGTTCTTGGGTATTCATTTCTCCCTAGTGGGTACCAAGGAAGAAATGACTGCCAGCTCAGGTGGAAACAATGAACGACTGAAACAATGAATGATTGCTAAAGGTTGGTAAGGCAAACTCATTGGTGGACCTGGTTACCCCTATAATGATCTCAAATATTCCCAAACCTTTTTCCTCACTTGAATTCATCTCTTTCTCACTCTGATCTCTGTAGGTGCCCATTTTGAAGTCCTTTAATTTTTTTTATAAACTTACTTAATTAGGTAATTAAGTAATTAATTACCTAATTAACCTTACTTAATCACCCATTCTCATTCTGTCTGATTCACTAAAACTAGAAAGAATTGAGATTCATCCTCCATTTTCTCCCTCCCTCCCTCTCTCTCTCCCCACTACCTCCTCTTAGAGGTATAATCCATAATCCATTCCTTCAACAGAAATGGAAGCAACAATAAACTTGGGCTCAGCTAATGAAAGCTGGCCATAGCAGTGAGATAGATTTCCTGCAATTCTCATTTCCCTACAAGACCTTTTTGTTGCATACCAGACACCTAGCTCTTTTTGAAGTGCCTATCACTTTGAGCAGACCAAAGATCAGTGTCACTAGCTCTGATGACTAATACTAAAGACCTTCCACAGAGTTAATGGGTTTCCAGTCAGGATGATAATATTCACTACCTGCCCAAAATGATAATTTCAGCAGGCAGGAGTAGATGAGCTCTAGCAATGTCAAAGCTTGATGTCCCACCCCACTAACTATCCCTGTTTCCCCCCGTAATTTGTGGACCTTTTTCAGTGATGCTGCTAAGCTGGATAATTCCTCCCAGGAAAAGGTCAAGAAACAAGCCTGGCATGTTTTTCTTTGCACAACCTGAGCCACAGTGCCACAGTGCAGTAAGAGTCATCTTCCAGCAGCTCTTCTCTTTGGGTTCTGGCCTGCCATCACTGCTTTCCAGCACTCTGAGGCCCTTGCAGACTCTCCTTTAAAGCAGCTAGTGGATCTTAAGCTTTGCATGGCTGCAGGGTATTTAAATTGCATTGGTTAGTCAGACTTTTGGAGAAAATTTTCTGTTTCTGGTGAGAATTAAAATATTAATGAGATTTCATCAGGTGCCCCTTTATGACAATATGGAGAAATTATGCCAGTAGCTGTGTGTTGGGAAAATCCAGTGCATGTTTCTTGCAGCAGAGTGGGGATAAGACTGAAAGAGAAAGGAATCTTGGCCAGAGTATGTGAAGATCCATAGCTGTCAGAGTCAAGTTCAGAAAGATAAAGCATAATGCTATGTAAAAGTATTATCCCCTTAGTATTTTTCTGTATGTACTATCTCAAAGACTGACTTTGTCTTCCAGCCACTACATTAAAACTATATAGCCCTCTTTTAGCATCCCAAGTTCTTTCCAGTCCTGAAACTCCCCTAGCTTCTGTTTCCTTCACTGCAGAAGATTAAAATCATAGCATGGTCTTCTTCTGAGCTTTGAGCAGAGCAGTTGTGCTGTGGTTTGAACAATGGACCCCATTGAGGTTCTTTCCTTTCTACCTTACAGTAGGACACAAGACTGAGATATATTCCTTAGATTCAAGATGAATAAGAAGGAAATTTGAAGTAGAAAATACTTGGTGGTAGGATTTGTAGTAGAGTGATTTCCATGCCCACCAAAAGTGGAGGGAAGGGAGTCACCAGTGTTAACAGCCCAGACTCACTTGCTTCTGTATATACAGTAGAGATAAATCACTGTCTGGATTTAGAAGGAAAAGAAAAGAGAAAAAAACCCACCACAGCTGAAAATGTGTAGCAGAAATGCAGCAACACAGGAAAACTAAATACTATGTTACAACAAGAGTCCAGTTAGTCAGAAGTTGCTGCTCTGAGGAGGATTGCAAGAATTAGGGTAATATTAAATGATTCTGCCTCTGGCAGCAACTACTTTCAGCCATCAGAAGTTTAGGGTCATCATGAAACCAAGCTTACATTTGGGTTGTCATATTTATCTCTTCCCCATGAATGGATGTGGGTTTTTTGTTGTTTTTTTTGTTTAAACCCTGTTATATTTCTCATTTTCCATTCTATTTAAAGAATTCAGAAATAATGTTTGAAAACAGATGCAACCTTCATACAGAACCACTGCAACACACTTGAAACTGTGACAAGGATTTCATAAGATCTGCAAAGTCTTACATCCCTCCTCCTCTAAGGAGCTGCTAGGGTGACTTGCCAAATCCTGCTCTTACTGGGCATCTCTAAGAATTGGCTGAGATAGGTGCAATTGTCATACATTCTTCTTAGCCTTCATTTTGCAGCATCATCCCTCAGGTGCTCTTTCAACAACAGCTAGAGACAGAACTACTGCATTAAGATTAAATTTCAGAGAGCAGGAAAGTGAGTGTTGTGGGTGGATGTAAGCACTCTTCAATCTGAAAGGGCACTTGTTCACTAAAAAGGTTATTATTCAACCAAATGTAGCACATTTAGATAGCCTGTTAATAGTTCACTATATTTATTCAAAGGTATATGCATAGGGCTAACTCTACAGAATTCCACATGGAAATCTGAGTTCTGGCAAAGACTGAGTCCTGGAGGACATGCCTTCTAACTCATTTTTCTCACTCAAAGCTTTAGTGCAGAGCTGGGATATATGCTTAGAGAAATACTTTGGTGCATAATCTCCCCATTCTGTGCATTTTGAATTTGTGAAAGTTTTTAAAAAATCAAGGGACTCTTAAATATTTAGTGAAATCAGTTCTTTACAATTCCTCATTTGTCTTCTCTGTCTCCTCTAGGCAAAACTGAAATAGTTTTCCAGTGTGTGCATGTCACGAATACTGGTAATTTGGTAAAAAAAGCTCAGAAACACATCAGCTCTTTGCTGTGTTTTGGAAGTGTATAATTAGAAAGAAAAAAAAAAAAAAAAGCTTCTGACATTTCACTAAATGCATACCAAATAATCATAAAATCTATCCTATACATTTGTCATGCTGCTCTTTATAATTGAGTTAAGTGTTGTCATAGTAAGACTTGACTGAACTTACTTAATACTAGTCTGTAGGCATAGACATAGGTCAGAAATTACTTTCTTATTTTCCAGATGTAGTTATTTCTAATTGCTATTCTTAGTATTTTCTGAGGTAACCCCATCCATATCCTTTACCAATTTACATTTTATAAATATTAAAGACACTGGGGCCATATTTTATTTATTACTTTGTGTCCTCTCATCTTCACAAAAACTTTAATTCCTTAATGTGTTTCTTAATATATGATTGCATTTTCAACTGTGATTTCAAACTAACTTAATGCTCAAAAAAGATCAATTCATTCCAATTAACATTAATTAAAGTCTCTCAGTGATTTCTCTGAGCAGGGATCAGTCTTGAGACTCTCCTACTCCTTCTTCTCATCTCTGTTCAGTCTAATAATTTTTACAAATATTACTCTGCTAATCTCTTCAGAGCACTTGCACAAGGCAGTCTGTTTTGCCTAGTCTGCCAAGATCTAATGTACATGAGTGCTTTGCCTTTCCCCACACCACATGAATAGTGGCTCAATCACATTCCTTCTTTTCTTACAGTATTGGAAATCAGTGGGATTACTGACTCATGCTGTAAAGCCACACAGTTAAGCAGGCATAGGTGTTCAAGGAATATGGAGTTTTTCCAGCTTTGCCACTAAATTGCTGCATTATCCTGATGATATCACTTAACTCATTTTGCCTCCATGTTTTTTGTCTTTTCTTAGCTATCCTGAGCTCTTTATGAACAATTTTTTTGACATTCCCTAACACCACAGAAGTCAATGGTACTCTTGCTTTACCTTTGGCTCTAAAAAATCCTCAGACTTCTGCTGTTTTCAAAAACAATTTCCCATGTTTGATTTCTTTCTTCCTCGGAGCCTGAGTTGATCTATTCTAGTAAAATCAAGACATTCCACTTACACTGATCTTTTTACTTGCTGTCAACAAGTTCTTATTTGAAGATCTACTTCAGTGCTACAGAAAACTGTTTCCTGAGACAGGGATGCGTCACCAGGCCACAAGCATTTGGTTCTTCTCTTGCTAGATCAAATCTCTTTCAAACTGATGTATTTTCTTCAAGGGTCTTCAACTTCAACAGTGTTTTCAGCAACGTTTCCTTCTCTGGCAAGGGGTTGATGGAACTTTTCAGAGCTACCCACTGCATATATTCCTTGTGCTGAACAGTGATTTTGCTTTATGTCTCTAATGCTCCTTTGACCAGAGTAAAGATATGCTTTAGTCAGTCAGTTTAAATTTGTCTAAAATTCATCCTGCACCTCTCTGCTCCTCTGGGAGAGGCAAAGAGTTTAGTCCAATGAGGCTGCAAGTACTCATACCAGGAAAGGGGAAAAGCAACCTGAAACCAATTCATATTTCAGAAAGGTCGGTGATTCAATTCTGGTTGAAAGCATCAATGGCTTAGGGGTAGCTAAGTGAAGTCATTAGTAAGCACAGCTGGTCTCCTATCCCAACATCATCCAAAACATAATTAAGTGTTTCATTCTTTCCTTTATTTTTCTGAGAGAATGCAAAGCAATTTCCAACTGTAGGAAACATTTTTGTCATTAAATGCCTTTTTCCCCTTTTTCTTTCTTTTAAAAATAATATATAATTTTAATGAGATTCAATAACGGTACTCAGTAAAGCTGCAACTTTTGAAAGAATTAGATCTGCCTTTATTTCCATCACTGAACCACAGGCTCAATGGCTGAAATGAAATTCACAGCCATTGTTAAATCACACGATGATTCAGATGAATTTTTCATGGGACGTAATAGCTCTTAATCTCTTCTGCAGAAGAGAAAACAGATTTTCTGTTCTTTCTATACACAACTGTCTGTCTCCATAATAAAAACATTCATTAGGTCTAGGGCCAAGGACTAATCATCAACAGACTTAAAAGCTACCTATTTGACAAGGATTCTGTTGGCAAAACCTTTATTCCTTGAGTATGTGTTTCAGGCTAACAATTCAGAAGAGAAACCTAAGAATGTCCTACTTAGTGAACCAGAGCGAACCAAACCTCTAACCTCACACAAGAATCAATTCTTCCAACCTCATATCATCAAATGCAGGCTTACTGGCTCTATGTATTTTTAATTCTGTTCCTGATGTACCCACCCCACCAGCCTGATATCTACTATCTACAGTCTTAGTCATCCAAGTTTCCTCTTTTCACTTTAGTGCTGTTATCGTGCATCATCTTTGGCTGTGAATGACTTTTTAAATTTTCATCTCACATGCATTGTTTGTGTCTTCTGTACCTGGAAAGAAATGTCCAGCATTATAAATAGTTGTACAAAATTTATTTAATAGACAATTAATATTACTGGAACCATTTTTTGGGGGGACTGGGTGTTGTTTTTTTAAATAAACATCTTATTGTCTTTAATTCTGCCAGTTCCAGAGTTCTGCTTCTGCTTTTATTCTTCCATTACAAATTCTGGTACATTTTAATAATAATCTTGATAATATTATTCTTTCATTTTTTCTTCATTCCAGTGTCTTTTCTATTTTTAATACAGACTTTTTTTCTCTCCAAAACTGCCAGGATTTTTGTATAATGTGGGCATGCACATGAAAAAATTTCTTCAACAGTCTCAAATTACAGTTTCAAATTATTAATTATGTTTTCCTAGTTAAATATGATGTTCTAGCTCATTTAGCCCATTATTGTTTTGAACTTTCTAAAGCCACCCACCAGAATATTTAAACTTAGCCTTGCAAACATATTCAGGCAATAATCAGTTGAATCTGAGATTAAGCCACCCTTAAGTATTCAGATAGATTCATACTTTTCTGTCAAGATGAGGCTTTAAGAATTTCCCTGTGCCTGACAGCTGCCCAATTGGCTTCTGGAACAAGTGGCAGAGATCTACTACCATTTGCACACACATTGAAGTTTCTTGCATTAGTTACTGACAGAAGTAAAGCAAAATTCATCAGGACTTAAAGAGCTGAAGGACAGAGAAAACACTTTTTAAAATATACTCTTTTTAATATATAGAGAACATCTGCAATCTTGTAAGAAGATATTACATATAACATCCAGTTATGACATTTTATTATCAGTTGACATTTACTGTTTCAGGAAAGCAAAATCACCTTCAGGTTGTGTGGAAAGCAATCATGGGGCAGAAAGACTGATACCTTGTGTCAGATAAAACATAAAAAGCTATCCCATGAACACGCACACCAACAAACATATTTAACTCTCCACAGAGAAAGTGCTGCAAAGCTTCCTCCTTTGCACAGCATGCAATGTAAATGGCAAAACAACCCTGCCCTTTTTCCCAAAGAATGCTCTGGTTCAGAGCAAAGAATCAGAGCACAAGAAGTTCTTAAAGATTCAACAGACAGGAAAAAACAGCCTTCAGGTGGAAAAGACAAAAAAATATTTAGATCAGCATAACAGTACAAATGTTCATGTATTGTTCTATAAATTTTCCTTTAAACAAGTTAAATACTGTAGGATATTTCTCTGCAGTTTCTACATAAAATTATAAATAAAACTGATAGCTACTTTGAATTGTAGATAATATTTCAGGCTGGTTTTTCTGAGTGGAAAAATATCCATGCATTTATTATCCTGTTTAAGCTTATAATCAGCAACCTACTGTGACTTTGAATTAATTGGCATTCTTTTTTTTTTTTTCCCTGCTCTGGGGGTGGTGTGGAATCTAAATGTGATAAGGGTCATAGACTCAAAACAAGCTTGTACCTGTTCTTGTTATGCTATGTGATGGTCTCCACAGTGGGATGTCTTCTTAAATGAGTGGTGTAGCACGAGGGATAGGAAGCGTGACAGATTTAGGTTCTGCTGTCATTATTAGGATAACACTCTGTAGTAGAATGATTAATAACACTTCTCTATCACTGTATTCTTCTCTTAGCTGTGGTATCATCTTCCTAAAGTGTTCTACCCCTCAGCTCAAGGCAACTAGTTGAATAAAGGAGCCAGAGAAGGAACTGCAGCATCATAAACCAGTGGTTCAAGCAGGATGGAAGAAATCACTGATTTCTAGCAAAAGGCCTGTCATGTACCTAGACCACACCACAGCCCATCTCTGCATCTGCTGTTCCTGTCACTTTTCCCAGCTCTCTAGCAGTGCCCACAAGACAGCGGGAACCTTGACACAAAACATATGCTGCCCTTCTCCTGAAGGACTGTGCAGACCATATCAACCATCTTATAGCCTTATCTCAGACGTGAGATGGAAAGAGAAGCCAGTCTGAGATCATAGAATCATGCAGTCATTAAGAAAAAGACCTTCCAGATCAACAGTCCAAGCTTTTACGTAGCACCACTACATAAAGTGAACACCTACATACAGTGTTCACCTCTAAACCACGTCCCCAGACGTGGGATGTCTGTGGGATGCCACATCCACATATTTGTTTAACACTTCCAGGGATCCTCTTCTCCAAGCTATGTTGGAGGTGAATGTGACATAAATGTTGCTTCATGTTTCACCCTGTCACAGCCACCATAACTTCTGTTTGGAAAGCCTGAGGCTGCTTACTGGGATAAAATTTACTGCAATTCCCAGATTATAAAGCTGCTGCAATTCCTGAATTTTTACATAAGCACTACCCATAACTACAAATTAGGATCTTGCTGTTAAATTTCTGTTTTTGTAAACTAGAAACCATCAGAAGTTTTAGCCACTGTGACTAGGATCATATTGCATGCAAGACCAGTGATTTTTACAGGAGCTGAACTGCATGAAATAGCATAATTGCTAGAAAGTGCATAGATTACACTTTTAATTTGACTTGTGATAATAGTTTTGTCTTCTGTTATCAAAACCATGATAAAAAGTCCAACATAGCCTTTCTTTAGTTCTGCACCAATTTAGAAATTAATCTATTTCACAGGCATCATGCTGTGCAGCTTCCAGGCTGATTTTTCATTCATATTGTGATGCTGTTCACTGTGCCCTTGAGAACAGTAAAGCCAGGGCGACCTGGCATCTCCTAGCGAGACCCAGGTGCTTTAATAACTTTTATTCCACTTAGCCAATACTTCAGAGCTTTCAGGTTTGATTTTAATTAGAGGAGCTGTGACATTTTTAGTATCTTTTAAGCAACTTCCTTACTGCACAATCATGATGCTCTGATTACAGAAGACTCAGCAAATAGGCACTGTGCAATGCTGTTTTAAGATAACTGCAGTAGAAAGAGCCATAGTTTTGTCCTACGGGGCTATTACCAAACTCCTCCAAAGCTGTAGTTACCTAGAGTTAAGCTTTGAACTTTTTATTTTGGATTTATTTGTCAGAACTGTGTGCTAAGTTATATGTGCACAATAGTGCAGGGTTCTGAGTCATCACTGAGCAAATGTCAAGAAATTCTCCTAAAAAAACTATAGTTACATTTTTTTGCTAAAAGCTTGCGATGTGTATGGGTGAGGTAACAGAATGGATTTCATGCTGTCTGGTGCTATCAGGACAGACAAAGCACCTGCAGTGGTTTCTCTGCATCTCAACTACCTTCACCCTCTGAAAACCAGTAGCTGATTCCTCAACTCCATATCACATCAGATTTTGGTGGAATTGAAGAATTTTTGCATTTAGATTTTGAACCAAAAATTCAGATTTATTTCTGAACTACTTTCCACAGCTAAACAGTCCATGTCAGCCAAATAAATAACTTCACTAAACTTGAGTTATACGTTTTTCTTTTCTGGATATCCTTATTAAAAGCAGTTGACAAATCAAAGAGAGTTTTTCATAGAGCTACTGTGGTTATGCCAGTGCTCTTATTTGCACTGGTCTGTGGTTAAGACACTTGCCAAGATACATGTTGTAGAATTAGACAAGGAGGTACTTCACACTATCACCTCCTACCAGGACTTCAAATATTGGTTTTGTCAGCCTCAATAATATAGGAAAAACACAACAGGTGCCCAAAGCACTGGGACTGGAAAACAAGTTGTCTCAAAACTGCCTGAATGTTGAGACTTCTTAAAAAACATAATGTCACTGAGCTTAAAACCTTTCACCGAAAATGTTTTATCAAAGGTATGGTTCCATAATTGTCTTAAGCAGATTTAATTTATTTTAGTGAGTTCAAACTCCATGTTACTGTCAGATACTTGCTGTTGTTACCTGTTATGTGGCACCTCTAACACACATGCATTCATGTATGGATCATTAAACTGAACAAAACTTAGGTCAGTTCCCAGTTACACAGTGTGGGAGTGCAGAATCTAAGGTCTGACTTTCCTGATGACCCTGGAAGTTCTCTCAGTATTCAGAAGTCCCAGGTTTTTCCTTGAGAAATAGCGGTATTTTGCAGAGAGAAGCTGCCTGTTGGAAACCCAGAATAAGCCAGTAGAAGGAAAGGAACACAATCTTGTTTGTTTTGAAATCCGATTTTGCATTAGTGAGCCAAGAAGAGATCAGAAGCAGAGCTGGAAACATGAACTGACTGTTTTATTTGAACTGTACAAGTGAACGGCCAGAAGGGAGAAGAGAAAAATCAATACAAATGTTGGTCTGTTGAGTTCTCTCATAATCTGTGATTTCTTTTACCCTATCACTGTGATGGCTTCTGCCAACCAAATTCACTCACAGATTCTTGTAAAAATATTGTTGATCAGACCTGTGACTCCAGTTTCTGGAAGGGCCCAGAAGATAGAAAATGACTTTTACACGGCTCCAGTGGGACATGTCAGAATCAGAGGGAGATTATAACTAGCATGACAGGCCTTTCTCCTTGACACTGACTGAGCCTGTCAAACAAGGTCAAGTGCTAAACCTCTGAGAAAATTGAAGCTGAAACAAGGGACTGCACACACTCATCAGGAGAAAGAGCCTTCAGAGTAGTCCTGAACCAGTTAGATTCCTGTTCCTTCCCTCATAGTGTCAAATGCCCTGTAGGAACACGGGTACTCTTTCTTATCTCTGGGCATAGCTTCCCAGCCTTTTTGACATTCTCCACACTAGCTTCAAAGGGAAGACCTGAAGCACCCCCTACCTCTCTCCACCTCCAAATCTACACCTAAAGCATATGGCTCCACAAAGTTGCCTTAAACGACTTGCCAGACACCCAGTCTGAATTACAGAAGAGTGGATATTCATCCAAAGGTGGATCCAGTGCTTTTCCACTTGTTTCTGTTTGCAGATCACCCTTCCCTAGCAAACAACTTGGAAGAGGAAAGAATACTGTCACCATGCACTGAAATTCGGCAACAACATTGCTTTGCAACAACTTGTAAAAAATATATTTTTATGCTAACCCCATATTTAAAACCATTGTTTTGGGATGGTATGATTACCTTTCAAATGTATATACAGAGAGGTACAGTATTCTCACTGTCCAGATCACTCTAGCGAGAGCTTAACATAAAGCCCCTTTGCAGCTCTCAGCTCAAGCTGTGGTCCTCAATTCCTCCTCCGAAATCCATCTTCTTTCTTAAGGCAAGGGACAAAGGCAAATGAGAGCAAAAGCACACATCAAGACTGAGAGACTCTTTCAGGACCACATAAAGGTTATTGTCATTTTTATTGAAGGTTAGGATGAAAACTGACTCTTGGTAACAGGACAGATTCGGAAAGGCTGGAAGACCAGCTGGCACATGGGCAGGAGGCAGTGGTGATGTACTTCCCAATATAAAAAGCACCATCAAACTTTCAGGAGTTAACTAAAATGCTTTTGGTAAACAGCATCAGACAGACCCTGTGTGAATTCAGGGAGTTGTTCATATTTCCAGAAGGCTCTGCATCATCTCCAAGGCTTTGTTGAGATTCAAGCATGCCTCAAAAAGATCTTCCTCTGTTTGCTCTTTATAACTTTCCATTCATCTCTCATATCGGAGCTGACCGGAAGAAAAAACACTGCAGAGAAGAGCTGCAGTGTTAGCAATGAGGTATGGATAGAGACTGTCTCAGAAGACCTGGTCTCCTAAAACTCACAGCCTCAGTTCTGGAGTAAAAATCAGCTAAATTTAAGTCACAAATTTGAATTCCCAACTTGAGCCCTAAAACCCCCATGTTATTAGAAAATAAAGTGGATAGGGGCAGAAATGCCTTCCTTGTCATTCAAACAGACATTGTCTGCAGAAATTGGAGGTGCTGCCCTTACTTCATTGCAGGCAGCTTACTAGATCCTTCCCTTCTAAGCAACCCTAATCATCCCTGCAAATTACAGTGTATGGAAAACTGTGATTACAACACCAGAGGGTAGGAAGCAAGAATTTTCTAGCCAGATATGCAGCTGTATAAAGCACACAGACAGCTTGAAGCTGATTCTCTGGTTCTCTGCAACACTGTTTCTCCACTTTTACCTTTGCAGGACAGGTTTATAGTTTAAACTGGTAGGTTCTGCCTAAAACATCTTAGTCACCCATAAAATAGAAGAAAGAAATGCTTTCAGCACCATCCACTAGTCGACATCCAGGGGTTCATCAGAAACCTCAGAATATGAGAGAACAGTTGAAGGATTTTCAAGAAAGATACACTGGGATGTCTCTATCCCCAGAACAACTTGGCAGCAGCTGGAATAAACTTTCAATCAGGCATGCAAGTCCTGATTAAAAAACACCTAGAAACCCCACTGTGCTTTCTGTATTATCCAAGGGGCAATTTATCAGCTGCTTTTCTCACATCAGGCCTTGGACTATTTCTATTTCTGGAAGGAAGGATCCTTCCTCTAAATTACAGTCAACCTGTTAAACGAGGAGACAGAATTTACCTTCCTGTAAATGAGATGCATGAAAAATGAAAAAGCATGACAGAAATAATCCAGCAGCTGTAAAATTAATAGTGAGATCCTACAATACTATATGGTGCCAGTTTCAAAAGTAAGCTCTGCCCTGTTATGACCCTAAATTCCTAAGGGACTGCTGGGAGGTCAGGCTTGGGACCAAGAGCATAAAAGCACTGTACATACTCTATACACCTGTACATACTCTATATACTCTTGTGAAGACCATGCCAACAGTTTCAGAAAATTATGGGAAAATTGAACATAGTGGTCTGGAGCTGAAAGGCAGCCTTCTTTCTCCCTCCATCCTAAGCAAGGAAAAGAAATTCCTCCATGAAGCTTTTCTCTCAAATGAACAACCTGAGTCTGTGCTTCCCAACAGGAGCAGACATAGAGACAAAATTCAAGGCTGTACTGAAAGGGAAAGGAGACAACCCTCGAAAACCACAGACAGTAGAAGTGATGAAAAATCAAATGTTTCCCCAAAATTCCCTGCTTCTCTCCCAGCAGCAGCCAGTCTGTCTTCTCCAAACTCTCACATAGTCAGAGGAAGGTCACAGCCCTCCTTCAGCATCAACAAGAGGATTATACTGGCCTGGAGCCCCAGAGAGGGCATTTTGCACTGGAGTCTGGTAAGATTAAGCTGGTTCTATTCATGACTGTCTCAAAACTGGCCAGTGAAGGAGAGAACTCTTGAGACCCTCGGGAAGGCCATATGAATTTCCAGCCACTATGAATGGGGCATCCAAACTGCCCTTTCCTTTCCCAGCTTAACCGTAAGCAACAAGCATCTACGGGGAATGAAGACACACAGCAGGCAAGGCTACACAACTATGACAAGGAAAGCATGGTTCAGACTTTATCACCCTGTCCCATGCACAAACTCAGACCTTGCCTTGGATTAGGCCTTTCTTTTTCAGGCATGGGCTCACTAATCCCCTCTGACAGTCTTAAATCCCAAGATGATGTAACTGAGAGCACTTGCCAGGACATATGCAGAACTTCATGCTGGTGCCAGGACAAAGTTGTATCTTGCTCTAAAGAAGCACCAGCATTTCAAAAGCTGAGCCTGGCTCTGATGACTTTCATCAAAAGTCAAACAGAATGATGCATCCATTAGCTGAGCCATGAAGGTGCCAGGCTGCATTCTCAAGAAGGCATAACTCCACTGGTCTCATTAATTCCCGGTGAGTTATCTGATCATTCAGGACTCAGATAACAAACTGCCAAAAGAAGAGACATAATGTGGCTATTGCCTGATTTGAAGCACTAATGGGAGCTCTTTGGCTGCAGCAAAAATGGAACAGACCTTTTAATCTTGTTTGGTGACCTTCGCGGTCCTTGAATTAGCTTGTCATAAAAAAGAATCAACAAATGTACAAGCCTTTCCCCTTCCGTCTGATTTGTAAGCTAGGAAAAAAAAAATTACATGAAAAAATGGTGCAGCTGTACTTTTTAGAGGCAACTAATCAAATTACTCTCTTGTAATTGTCTGCATTTTGAGCCTGACACACGTAGGATGATCCAGAAGGATCCAAAGGACAGAGCTGTCTACTTCTAAAGATAAGATGAATGGAAGATTTTAAGTGGCTGTGTTCGAAAAAACTCAGAGCTCCTGCAGCCACTTAGTCAAATTTTATACCATCCTGACTAAGTGGGTTTTTTTCCATCAAGGAAACAATATTTTATTCTCCAAAGCAGTGGAGCAGCAAATAAGCTCCCCTGCTTTTTGATGTTTTTCCTTGTTGGGTTTTAACCAAGAAATGATTCCATGTAGTCTTAGCTCTACTGGCTAAAGGAATTCCAAGCGTACAGGAGTGGGCATGGCAAACAATTCTGGAGACAAGTGGCAATAGGAACATGGGTCATGCAGACTCTGGGATGGCCTTCATTTTTAAGTTGCTCTGTCTGCTCCCTGTGGAGGTGTCCATGTTTTCAGGAGGACAAGAAACCCTATTTACACATGGGTTAGACTATATCCCTAGGCCTTCAACACAAAAATGTGATTTCATACTCAACCATGGCATGATTTTGGGCAAACTGCCCAATTTCTCCATCTGTAAATCACACACAATAATAATAAGTAAAAATTAATATTAATACATTATTAATTAAATTAATAATTACTATTTAATATTATCTGCATTGTATTATACATTATATAATCTATATAATTTACATATATAAAATAGAAATAATTAAACTAACTAATAGTCATTTAAAAATTAGATTTTGGTGATCTCTTGGGAGAAAAGCCTTTCCTCTGTGCTCCGTTACCAGCTGATGTAAGATTCAGCCACATTTACAACCACAAAGAGGCATTAAAAAGCCAGAAACAGAGCTAAATGGTATTTCTGAGGTGAATGCAGAGTTGCACTGGTACTGGAAAAGAGCTTGCAAGTGACCATTTGTTGAGGTACATATTTTGTGACTTTCCAAATACACCAGCCAAATGCCTGGAGTTTCAATGAGTCACAGCCAGGATGTTCTGAGACACCATTAAGATACCCTTCCTAGTTAAATCACAGCACTTATAACTGTATGTCATATGTTTGGGTTCATTTTGCACCCAGTCATGAGTGACTGAACTTCTCAGTTCCACATCAGCGATGTGCACAGGTTTTCTCAGCCAACAAGACAAAAGTTGTTTAAGTGAGGATTTCAGCTGAATCACTGTACAGGACACCCTGGTCAGTGAGTAACAGTAAAATAGGCTGCATTTCAAGAGACAGTTCAGTAACTTCAGAAGCATCACCCAGTGGGATTTTGTTAGCAAGTATCCAAAGTGACATCTACTGGTGCAGATTTGGACTAGCGCAAAACACAGAAATCAGGTTAGACCAAGGCAGAGCTGCACAAGGAAGCGCACTAATGAGCCCCAAATGTACTTGTAGGGTAGTCAGCACCTGCTGGGTTCTGCTGGATTATTGAACCTCTAGCTGATATGGAAGCAGATGAAAACTATGGCAATTTTCTTCTGAGCTCCAATGGTTTGCTAAAGATGCCTTCCCATTATGAACTTTAAAAAATGGCCTACAGCTACAGTATCGGAAGTAATGCAAGCAGTATTTCCTGGAAGGGAAGTTCTGTTATTTTAATGCTAAGAGATAAAGCCTGGAACACACGTTTTCCTTCAGATCACCTATGGAATTCTGTAGATCTGCCTGGTTGGATTCAGTCAGACCAAGACATGGTGCATATCCTGGGACTTCTAAAGAAACAGAAAGATGAAACTTCTCAGTTTAGGTAGGAACAGACTCTCTAAACCTCCCTGAAGATGACTTTGTTTATTAATGGACTTGGAGGTCCTTGGAAGGAACACCAATCCCTGTTCTGTGCTGAAAAGCACATCTGGGAAGGCATCACTTCTCTCTCAGCTCGCAAGAAACACTGTTAAACTTGTGTATACCCTCATAACTATATCCATTTTTTTCAATTTGTGATTGTATTTCCTCTTACTGAAGTAGGCCAGTTGGTTCACCCTTTCACCCTGCCTTACGGACAAGAGGATGCTTTTGGAGATACAAACCAGAAAATTAAATTTTGTCTGGTATTTCCAAAGGTAAAAAGTGCTAGAAAAGTGGGTGGTTTAGTTAAATTGCAAAGTGCTGCAGTTTGGAAACAAGTTTGATGGTAAAAATCTGTGTGCAAAACTATGGAAAAAACTGGTAACAGAAACTCCAGAATCTGACTCAGAGGCAACACAGGCCAGTCAGTACATCCTTGCATACAGTTGGTTGAGGGTAAAAGTTCTGGCAGAAAGTCAGAAGTCTAGTGCAGGTCACATCACTGTATCCCCCTTGGAAACCTCTGAAGACCAACATGAAAATGATCTGCAGGGTTATAATGTTCTTGAATCACAATGCAAATGTGTTTCTTTCTTCCAAATCTGTCTGGACTTCCTACAGCCTGTCCTCAATAACCAGTGTGTCAAATGTGGGCAGAACACCAGAGGATGTTGTCCTTGCAATGTTCTTCTTCCAGGACAGCATGTGACTTAATGCTGCAAAGAGTGCAATTGTTACCAGTTTTCACTGTTAGCACTGTTAGGACTGTTCCCACTCATCCCACTCATCTGTTTCACTTCATGGAAGGCACAGTACAATCCCTGCCTTCCAAAGTATCACACCAGCACTGTCATAGCCAAGTCTTTTGCTTCCTCATAGCCAGAGGACCTGTGACCCAGTTGTAAATACTTCTCTCTATACCACAAAGAGAATCTGCACGGAACTAAACTAAGCAGCATATTTTTAATTTTGTTTTTTATACTGAATTATAAAAATCCACTGGAGAAGCAGAAAAGTCCAGTTAATGATAACTCTCCATCTACACAATACATTTAGACCTCTGAAAATCTATTTTAAGGCCCCAATACTGAACAGTAGACTCATCTTCATTACATCACAATGACTGGATAAAAATTTACATCACTGGTTTAATATCAATTATTTAAAAGGGAAGAGATCAAACAATCTTTGTTCTGAATCTTTTCTAAACCTGATTCTCTGTTCAGAATCTTTTGTTCATAGTTGTATTTTTATCTTTGGAATGAAGAAATGTGATTTATTGCTGAAGAAAATATTTTCTTTAAGATCTTCCATATTTTGGCATGCAATTAATAAAACATCTACATTTTTTTCAGTTGTCAATAGTCTCCAATGACAGATGTACTATATATTTCTTGCTCACAAGGTAAAACTGCACTATCAAAATTACATTTTCAAGACAGTGAAATTTCAATCCTTTGTACAGGGATTTTTAAACCCCTTGGCAATATCTGCATCTGAAGTTATACAAGAATGAAACGCCGCATTACGTCAAAGAGTTTAGCTAACAGCGTGAAACTATTTTATATCAACAAAGTTTTATCAAATTTAAGTTTGCACTCCTGAGCTGGGAATTTAGTTCCAAAGCTCTGATATTGCTAAAGAACAAACCCATTTCACATTCTGCTATTTTTCTTGTCCTAAAACAGGATTTTAGGAGCTCTGCACCAGTTACATAAGGAAATATGCTAATGAAATATTAAAATTAAATAATTATATGATGTTGCATCTTGATTATCTCACATAAAAATCTAGGACTGCAGTTATAAATCCTGATTGCCTTTTTGTCTGAGTGATTTAGTGCTAAAAGTAAGTTCAACAATTGGATAAAAAAAAAAAAAAAAAGAAAAGAGAAAAAAGAGAGGGTTCATCATGAGAACACATTCCCACTGAAAAAACTAATGACATTAACTTAGGGCTGTTCCTCTTCCCAGCAACCCAAATGTTCCTACATTCTTAAAAAAGTAAATTCCAATATCATCCACCTTGACCCATGGAAGACCATGAATTACACGTCTTAAATATCCACAAGGAACTGAATTGCTGTCATGGTTTTCCTGTGACACAGAGTGCTGTGTCCAGCTCTGGGGCCTCCAGCATGAGAAGGACATGGACCTGCTGAAGTGAGTCCAGAGGTGAGTCACAAAAAGGAGAAACAAGGGCTAAAGAACCTGTCCTGTGAAGACAGGCTAGGATGGCTGAGATTCTTCAGACTGGAAAAAAGAAGGCTTCAGGGACACTTTGAGCATCCTTCCAGTGCTGAAAGGGGGCTACAAGAAGGCTGGAAAGGGATATAGACAAAGCCTTGGAACGGAAGGACAGGGGGGAATGGCTTTACATGGAAAGAGGGCAGGTTTATATTACAGAACAGGTAGAAATTCTGTACTGTGAGGGTGATGAGGCACTGACACAGGTTATCCAGAGAAGTTGTGGATGCCCCATCATTCAATGTCAGGTTAGATGGGGCTTTGAGCAACCTGGTCTAGTGTCAGGTCCCCTGACCACAACAGGGAGGGGCTGGAACTTGATGATCTTTCAAGTGCCTTCCAACTCAAACCCTTTTATGATTCTTTG
Organism: Parus major; assembly: GCF_001522545.3. Classification (NCBI taxonomy): domain Eukaryota; kingdom Metazoa; phylum Chordata; class Aves; order Passeriformes; family Paridae; genus Parus; species Parus major. The sequence continues at coordinate 45,219,467 of NC_031799.1, forward strand.
GATAATTCCAAATGCTGCAGAGAATCTTACTGCCTTATCACTCAGAGCATTAAATGGCCGAATAAGAAATATGGGAAGAATTAGTGGCACACTTCACACCCAGGGACAGAAGGGATTCAAACAGAGCAAAGACCGCACATTCTCATGCTGTGTGATAATGGTGCCTGCAGAAACAAACCTCAAACCCAGATTTTGCCATTCCTGTATGGCACAAGCAGTTCTGAGCATTTCTTGTTGTGCCATTGAGGCTCACTGATGGAACAAGTTGTTAACATTCTTCTGCCACCAAAGCTTTAATCACATAATGACCCTTCTGCTTTCATACCTCACAAACAGAAAAAACTGAACAAAACTTTGTCCCCTACCTTGATAAATACCAGAAGAAACTGTGCTTAAGATGAACTCAGCTATGTTAGTGAAGGCATAATAATAATAGTAATAGAGAATTAAACCCTCAGATGAGGAAATTCATTTTATTGCCATCAGAATTTTGATATTTCATAGTAAATGAGTTTGAAAACATACATTGTAAGACACATCAGAGATGAAATGCTGTTTATTAAGGAAACAATTAACTTTGTCTTATGCAATGGGAGAGTTGAGGTTCTCAGAAGTATAAATAAATGATCATGCACTGTGTCATACCTTTACACAGCATCCAACAAGGACAATTAGAATTGTAGAGACAACTTTAATTCTTCCAGATTAGAATTTTCCATTTGACACTTTTCCATATTTTTCAGGCAGATTTCATGGTCCATTGGAAGGGCAGAAATCCTTATTAATATAATTAATCTTCTGCTTTATTGGACATAAACCATGTGCTGTCTAGGACATGAATCCTTAATAATGTAAGCACAGGAATCCTTATTAATGTAACTGATTTCCTTCTTTACAGCACATAATCCATGTGCTATAAGCCAAATGCTATATAGCATATGACCAGCCCTTCAGGCTGTTTAAAGACAAGCTGGGTCAGAGACACTTCACCCTTTTACTCAGAGAGCTGAGTATATAAAAAACTACTGAAGCAGCTCATGCTCCATCCCAAGTACGAATTTAAACCTGAATTCTGTCTTGAAATCAAGCCATTTGGACCATGCTTCCACCCTCTGTGGTTTAAACCTAATATTGTATGGCTATCTCTTCTGCTACTTTACAACAGGGATCCAGTAATGCTGACTGCCCAAAATGTGTGAGACTTTCAGGAAGCCAAACTGTGGACATTGTCTCACTAGGACAAGCAGAGTGTTAACTACCGAGCATGGACTAGGGACTCCTCAGGACTGGGCTCTACCACAGTGCTGGAAATAATTTATTACATAAATAACTAATTATGGATTAGTACACAAAGAAAGTAATTCGCTTTTGCTGCTGAGGTGCACACATACACAAATAATTTGTTTATAGAAGGCAGTACTCCACACAAGAGCACTGAAAACAAGAAAGCTTCTGCAGCATGGCAAGCTGATAGTACTAGCAAGATAACAGGGGTATTATCCATCCACAGCCTCACCTGCCAGACAAAGGGCACTGCAGGTCTCTCAATAATCCTGCTTGTGTTGGTTAGGTGTGGCAGCTCAGCCCAGGGACAGGGCCCAGAACATATTTGAGGCATTAGTGTCAAGACCAAAACCAGATCAGATCAGAATACTAGCTGCATGCACACCTCCTGAGGTAGGAGGAAGCTGGAGTGTACTCCAGTTATGTATGCTCTTTACATTCTTTCAATACATTTTCACTACCAGATACTGAGCTTTGATATTGAGTAGTAGGTCAGACAACTGGTGGTCCAGTTATTTCAAAATGTCCTGTTCAAACGTTATTCTAAAAATTAATTTCCAAATGAAAATACAGCATATTTTTAATGGGGAAGCAAAAAACAAAAAACCAACCAAACAAAAAGAAAACCAAAAAAACCCAAAAACAAACAAACAAACACAACAACAGAAACCCACAACTCTTTTCTGTGTAATTTATACTACCCTCTCCCTAATTTCTATACCCAGCTGCCATGCTGGGCTGAGGGCATACATATCTCAATTTAACAGATAGGATTTAAAAGTTAACACAGGCTGGAATGTATCTGTGGTATCTGTCATCATTCCTGCTAAGCCCTGCCATAGCTCCCACATCTCCTGAAGCCCTAAATAAGAGAGTGCATTCATAACACTTGTTGGAAAGCCAAGGCAAATAGTCCAGCACAACAAAATCATCTTGTTTGAAGAACAAGAACATCCTGTCAGCCTCACCTAGAGTCATATGAACTCACTAGTGAAGCTGTGATGCCCTGGATTGCTTCCCTCATATCCTGCAGCCACACTGAGGAATAATTGTGACTGTGGGTTCATAACCTAGGATACACACTTTCAAACATTTATTCTGCATAAATAATCTGTTCCTATTCAGTCACTTGAACTAATTGCTCACTTTCACTCTCTCATATGAGAAATGAGCAAATATCATAATGGAGCTTTCTAAAACTTAAAATGTCTTTGATTTTACTCATACCTGCTAACAGCTACTTGCACTTGCACACATACCAGACAGAACATCTGCTTCAGTTTTCTTGTTTCCTACATTTTTGCTTTTACTTGAATTAGAGAAGAAATAAAGGTAACTTCTAAATAATCAAATAATGAAGGAAATTATACAGCTATATAATAATTTTTTAAAAATTATTTCAACATTTGTTTCATATTTCCAACCACCAATCATCACAAGAAGAGGAAGAGAAGAGAAGGGGAAGGGGAAGAGGAATAGGAAGGGGAAGGGGAAAGGAGAGGGGAAGGGGAGATGGTCTGGTAAAAAATGTCCCTGCCCATGGTAGAGGGATTGGAAGTATCCTTCAAGATCTTCAAGATCCTTCCAACACAAACTGTTTGACAATTCTATGATTCTACAAGTATAAAACAACAATACTTGATCAAGTAGAGGTTCTGCATTTGTGTCAACCAGTGACCACTTTTAAATGATCATATCAATACCCTTCTCTGGCAGTGTCAAAAGTAGACAGCTCCCTCTAAGTAATTTATTTTCTTAGAAGCATAATCCCAAATTTCTTTATCTGTAGAACAGTTCTCAGTAACTGGTGCACTGTGCCACCAGAGAAATTTACCCTTATTCATGTTTCTATCATGAATCATAAGAACTGGGTCGGAAGTTTGGCCCAATGCAGATATAGTCTTTTTTTAAATCTGTTTCCAAGACATGTTCTTAAAGCACAGGGGTAGGAACTGCACAGGGGAACACCTCTTATACTGAACAAGATTCTTCTGTTCTATCTACAAGTATGTTCTTTGGTACGTGATGTAAGTCACCTGACAGCCCTTCATCACAACCCACGTTTCTTTCCAAGATACCTTAACACCAGGACATTTGATAAAGGTAAGTTATTCAAAAGAGATGGTGACTTGATGGTGAGGCATCCAAACTGTCTACTCCCTCCATCCATCAATCCCTAGTAGTTAATGTATAAAAACTTTCTTTCAGATTAATCCCATGTGAGTGGTAGAAGTGCTAGCAGTAGAGTAGATTTGTCCCACATCACTGGTCAACACAACAAAACTTTGTAATCAATAAGAAGAAAGCTGCAACATATCTCTCAGAAATTCACTGGATTATGACTCTTCTCACAAACCACAAATGCAAGCTTGGAAACCATCCTCAAAGGGAAAAGGAAGCTTCTAACACTTAATATCATGTGAGTGCTTAATACATGATAAGAAATACAGATGGATTTCTTCCCTCACCTTCACTCTATTTCAACTTTGTAGGGCTTTGCTCTGTGGGAGGTGTGTTTAAACAGGAACAGGGCTTGAGGAAGAGTGCACAAAATTAGAAAGTTCTGTGTGGCAGAGTAGCTACCTGGTTCTATCCAGGTGCCTGGGGAACAAGTCACAAATCAGCAGAAAAGAGGTGTTCTTCACTGGGCATTACAAGTTGACCAGTGTGTGCTGAAAGCAAGTTACCTACCTTGTCTCGAATCCCTTGTCTCATAACTTCTCTTTCAGCCTCCATCTTGGCATATTTGGCTTTCCTCTCTTCCTCTTGTTGCCGAAGGGCTTCCTGTCGTTCCTCTTCCTTCTTAGCGGCATCTGGGTCTTTCTCCTCATCCCCACCCAGCATCTTTCCCATGTCTTTGGTAGCCCCTAGAGAAAGCACAAGAGAAAGTCAGCCCTGTAAGAATGTGGTGAAAACCCCCAGGATGACAGCTCTCTCCTTCCCCACGCTCAGGGACATCTGTCTTTCCTGCTGCACATGGAAAGGTTTCTCCTTTCACTGAGGAAGCAGCACACTCTCCCCCCAGGCAGGAGGTGGGAAAGGCACTTAACCTGAACAGAAGGGTTACCCAGCAATGGCAGGAGAAGCACAGCAGCAAAAGGAAGAGACTATACTTGTAGATTTGTATGACGGCAGCACAGTTTGTTTGCAGTCCTGAAAAGGACAAGCTGCCATCCATACCACGTTTTCACTTCATCAGCTCAGCCAAGTAACTGAAGGTTGATTTTGAAGGATATTTAATGTAATAGGCAGGTAACACATCCAGAACAAAATGACACCTGGGCTGGGAAAGGAATTTGAAATTTTGCAGGGATGAGTAATCACATTCTTAATTGTTGTCAGAAATTACACATCCCATGACAGGTAGGACCTCATGGCATTAGCAAACAGTTGGAGTTGATGAATTCTAGGCTCCTACCATGGATCAGAAAGCAGCAGCATCTCTGCATGTCTCTTACCAGTTCTTTGACACCACCACCTGTAATGCTTAGTACCTAAGTGAGATCATGCCTTTGTCTTGTTCCACTGCTCCATAGATATTGTTCCCAAAGTTTCAGTCCCTGTATCTTCCTGAGGCAGTTTTCTGTTGTGCAAAGCCCTTGCACAACTATGCAAATGAGGAGGTTTCCCACATGCCCCTTTATCCCCTAAGTGCTGCGTAAATCCATTTATCCTTTATTTCAGAGACATTTTTATCTGTAAATGACTGTTAATCATCCATCCAGGGAGAAAAATGGTTGCTGAGGAAAGGGGAAGAGCATGTACTGTGATACAGCATCATCAGGGCACTGGAGGGCAGCAGCAGGATCAAGCCTGGTTGCATGGATAAAGACACATACCCTTTGGGAGCAGTTTGGCCCCTGCCTGCAGCAGGAAAACACTCCACATCTTTTACTAAAAGAGGTTCCTTCATCCTGAAAAAACATCGAAGGTCTTTAAATGCTGAGTCAGGACACCTCCACATTGGCTCGTTTATAGCTGAGATTCAACTGAATTTATCTGAGACAGCTTTGTTCTTACACATAGTCACAAGAATGCATATTCAACATCTCTTGTTTTGCATAAAGCAAATATTTCTGGCCTGTACAAAGGCTTGGGCTAGAAGGAGACACTATCAAAGACCTGCCACGTAATTGTTTGTTGGCATTATCAAAGGCTAAGTGAAAGAAAAAGCTTCTCACAGCTCCTTATAAATTATCTGATAAATTACTCTTCAGTGTGCCAACACGGTTGGAGGACTGTGACTGCTCTTGCTTTCCACATCCGTTCCTGGGATAGTGATTGTGAAACCTTGATCCTAAAGGGAAGAAACATCTGCAACCTGTCAGAATGATTCCTCCTGAGCTGTCATAATGGTGGCACTTAACAGATCAACTATTGCCTCCAATAACCACCAAGGAATTTGTAAAGGGGAAAGCAGATCCCTTTTCTGCCCACATTTCTTTTCCAGGTTAATTTTCCCAGAACCCTAAGCTGAAAGCAACCCCGTATCGAAACAACCCTCCAATCCCCTAAAATGTGACAGAGAAATGCCCCCTTTACATCTCACACAGAGAAGCATGGGGACACTGGTAATTTTAAGCTTTACAAGATCTGGTTGTAATACACAGGAATTTTTTTTTGCCAGGTGGGAAATAACAACAGTAAACATGACTGTCTCTATTCAGCTGCCTAACCACAAACCTCTTGACACTTCCATTGTTAGGAAATCTGTGGCTTGAAAGAAAAAGACACCTAGGGCACCCCAGACAAACCGCACCTGGAATATTTATGGTCCCTATCTACTGTCAGCCTTCCTCTACAACCATTTTGCATCCTTCATTGCAGGATCAGGGTAGTAGAGAAACTCTTGCATATTGATGGAAAATTTACCCAGACCATCTGGTGATTTCTCTCCTGTAGTGCAAGGAAGGCTAACTGAAATTGCAAGTAAGCTAAAATTTCATGGCAAGCAAAAATGAAATACAGCCTAGTTGTGTCACACATCCCTCCTGTAGGAACCTCTCTAGGCAGCTTTATGGTGCAAATGTCATTGATCGCAAATCTTACTAGCACCTTTAATTTCTGGGTCTCCCCTCAAAAGATTTCTCCACTGATGATCAAACTCATTTGGGTTCAATAATCTACTGAGTTTATCCCTTTTTAGCTTCTCTCCAGTTAGAGCTACCCAGACAGCATAATACTCTAGTTACTTAGGAAACAGAATTCAGCAGCAGAAAGAGATTTTTTTTTCCCCCTAAGCACTACTTCTAGGCTATCATTAAACTATAATGTCAGCTCAGCTCATCACGTAAGAAGTGAAATTGCATAACTTTCTTTTATTTCTTAGACAAGACCAAGCTTTTAAATACATAAGGCATTTTTTTCTGCAACCATTCAGCATACAGGACACTTAGAACAACAATAATGTAGTTTCAGGATCTTCATTGATTCTCTTAATTCACCTCTGATTTCAAAGCCACCTTCTAAGTGTTCAAAATGTTAACTAATTGAAGGAAATGTATTATAAGAACCAACATTTTACACTACATTTTAACTGAGGGATCTTGCATCTCTTTTAGAAAAGCATTTTTTCCCCCATCTCCTTTGTTCTTCATTCTAAATTGTAGACTTTGTTAACATTCCCTGGATAACAGCTTTGCTTTTAGCAGTTCATCGGCAGAGATTCCGAAGAATTTATCTACATGCAACTGAGGCGCCTCAGTTATGGGCACCAGCAGAAGGAAAGAGCACCTTAGGCTTTAAGCCCACTTTTGAACCTTCCAAGGAAACAGAGGAAGGACACACTTACTGAATTTGGCCAAATGATAAACCCAGTGGGTTTTTGTCTTTATTTTGTCTTTTTGTCTTTCACACCCCAATTATGATATATACCTTGACACAAAGAGAAGTCAGAGACTTCCACGCTGTTCACTAATCAGTAAGGATTTCAAATCAACATTATTTTTAACATCTTTAGACAAGGCTACAGAAAGGAAACAGAAATGGCTAAAGCTACAGGACAACACGTACCAACTATCACCTTTCTGGCTACAAGCAGCCCTGCCCTCACAGGATTAAAAAAAACTTCCATATGGAAAACAATCCCAGAAGTTGTGTGAAAACAAGTGGCATGGCAGTTATTTTAAAGTAATAGTAATTCCCTCAATCCATATAGTCTGAATAGCTAAACAATCAGTGTTAAGCCAATTACTGTGGGTGCATTCAGATATGATGTGCTGGTTTTGGCCAAGGTAGACTTAATTTTCTTCACAGATAACTACTTATAGGTTGCATTTTGGATTTGTGCTGAATACAGTGAGGATAGATACATTTTTGATACCACCAAGCAGGGCTTACACAGAGACAAGGCCTTTTCTGTTTTCTTCCTCACACTACTGAGGAAGCTGGGGGTGAAAGAAAAATTGGGAGGGGACATGGCCAGGACAGGTGACCCAAACTGCCCAAAGGGATATTCCAGAACAGTATTTAAAGCTGGGTGCAAGAAGGAGGAAACATCTGAGTGATACCATTTGTCTTCCCAAATCACTGTGAGGCATGAGGGGCCCTGCTGTCCCAGAAATGCAAAAACACCTGCCTGTCCATGGGGACCAGTGAATTAATTCCTTGTTTTGCATTGTTTGCATGTATGTCTTTTGCTTTCCTTGTTAACTGCCTTTATCTCAAAGCCACAAGTTTTCTAGGTGGTGGTGGGTTGAGGGAGCAGTTGCGTGGTGCTTGATTGCTGGCTGGAGTTAAAACGTGACATTTGCATTCCTGTGAGTTTTGCTGGGTTAAATTGTCATGATGCATCTGCAAAAGAGTAACGTGGTTGTTTAGGTACATGTGGGAGACGTTCCCCAGTGAAAGAGCAGAAAAGCAGGTCACCTGTCTGGAACACAGTTTTACAGTAAAGGTTTTGTGGTGGACAACAAGCTGACCATGAGCTCACGATGTGTCCTTGCAGCAGAGAAGGTTAACAGTCTTCTGGGATGCATTAGGAGCACTTTTGTAAAGAGGTTGAAGGATCCTTTCTATCTACTCAGCCCTGTTGTGACCAGATTTGGAGTGATGTGCCCAGTTCTGGGCTTCAAGATACAAAAGAGAGATGGAGCTACTGGAGTGAGACAGCAAAGAAGTGAGACAGCCATGAAGACATTTAGGATACTCAAGAATCTTTGATACAAAAAGAGCTTAAGAGAGCAGGGACTGCTTAGCCTGGAAAGGAGAAGGTTAAAGGGGTTCCAGCAGTATGTGTAAACACTCAACAAAACAGAATGAATATGAGGGAGTCAGATGGACAGTCAGTGAGAGAATGTGTACAAACTCAAGTACAGGGAACACAATTTAAATATTAGGAAAAAAAAAAAAAGAGTTGCAGAAAGTCACTGTGGAGTCTTCATCTGTGAAGATATTAAAAAATTAGTAAGCCACAGCCTTTGAGCAACCTGCTGTAAGTAACCCTGTCTGAGAGTAAGGTTGGACTAGACAACTCTTGTAGATGAGCAACAACCTTAGGTATTGTGTGACTCTGTGAGACCTCACAAGTAAATGTCTTGAATTACATCTGAAAGTGACCAAAGTTAATTTTGCAAGAAAAATAGTGAACAGTACATGCATCCCCAAACATATCCTGTATCTGAAGAAAAGTAAATTCTTAACTGTCAGACCTCTGTTACAGAAGCACCACCAACCATGAGCTAACCCCTCAATAGCTGACTGACATCAATCCAGCTTTCACACACAAAACGTAAACTCACAAATCAACTTACAAGAGTGCTGTTGAATTTGCTGCTTGACAAAAAAAAGTCCTAAATACGGCAGGGAAAGCTACAGGATTAAGATTGCTAAGGATGATTTACAGAGAAATATCAACTCCTTAGGCCTTCTTAATTAATTAAAGAATGATGGAAATTTGCACACACCATTGTTTCAGGTAACATAATTGCACTAAATCAATTTGCTCAATTTTCATTTCATATTGTAGACAAATAATAACCAAACCTGTCTTTCAAAATGAGAGCATGTCTGCATGCTTAGATCAGAAATGGTGCAGATGTTCTCCCTCTCAACCACAGGTTTCAGAGAAAAAAGCAAGAGGTTTACCTGAAACAGGCATGCGCTGAGGGAATTTTACTGGGATTTTTTTTTTTTTTCTTGGAAGTACTATTTGTGGCTGAGCCACATTTAGATTGAACAGACAGGACAACAGATTCCTCAGAGACTCTAAATCACAGCATGTCTCTATCACATCACGCAAACATAAGGAGCTAATCACAGAGTACTGTTCTGGAGCAAGAATGGGTCACTCATTTTTGCAGAATCACTTCAAAACTAGAACTAAGTACATTTTATTGGTATCAGTGAAGAACCATCAAGGTTATGATATAAAGCGTATGTCTGAAAAAACAACCAAAACATCTGGCTTCCTCCTGCTACAGTTTCAATAAAAGCGAAACAGCCCTTCAGGAAGGTATTGTGTAACATTTCAAAGTGGTACTTCCATGAAAAAAAAACCCTGTTTATATATTAGAACTGAATAGCTCTAAAGGAACCCTCACAATTTATCAATTAATGAAAACTAATACACCTACTGAAAAGGATTATTGATTCCTTTTGGAAACAAAGAACTGGTGCCAAGATCAGTGGAGGAGCTCATTTGAGAAATCAGAGTATCTTGGAGAACGCTATTTTCTGGTCTTTTTGGTGATGTGGGGATCTTTGATAAGGATCATTAACATTTTATCAAATGAAGAAATTTTCAATGAAATTCAAAGCTCAGAATAGACATTAATCTCTCTCTCTGCTTACTTTTCCTGATCCACTCATCACAAAGTGAGACAAGATGTATTTGTATGCATTTGTGCTTCCTGGGACAATCTGTGAGTTGATGCTTATTTCCAGGTCAGTGAGAAGCCTATCTTCTTCGGCATTAACTTTCCTGTGCTACCATGGGAAAGATACGGGAAGGATTCCACGAGCTTCATTTAGACCTAACAAATGATGAACCATGGGTTGTGAGTCCTGTGCAAGTTATGTAGTGGCAGAACACAAACAGGTAAGAGGAAGGAGTAGAAAAGGAGCAGCCAAAGCTTCAGTTCACCTTGTTTATAAATTAACACTACTGAAGAATGGTCTGCTACTGGGGGCCTTTGCTTCAGCCACTCCCCTTCCCCAGACTCAACTTTCTCTGTCTCTGGCATTTTACTTCAATCTTTCTCTGTCTCTCTGTATCCAACCCAGACAAACTGTATTGCCAAACAAAACGGTTTTTCTTGCAGGGAAACAAACTGGTAAGCTGAACAAATTCTCTCTAAAGGTACATGAGATATTTAAGGATATTTGGAGGCATTTAGAACACCAACTATTTTGAAACATCACCAATATGGTGTCATTTCCCCTGCAGACACCAAGGTAGACTTTAAAGGCTGATGTTGAAGGGCTTTTTGCCAGCATGGTACAAAGGCAAATGGAGGCACTCTGAATTTTCTAGAAATTATTTTTCACACATTATTTGAGGTAGTAATAGATTGTAACATGTGCAAGATCTATGTTTCACTCTGCAGATGGGTCTTGAAGCCAAAAAGTGAATGAGATAGATAGTCACTTTAACAGAAAAATGTTTTTCTTACAAGAGGATGAATAGTCTTCTTTGGTGGATAATGGAAAATATGTTTGTACTGGACACTATCAGCCTCATTAAAATAATTTTTTAGCTAAAATCTTAGTCTCCATGTTTTTATCTTCCATCTCTATACATTGACAGTCCCTCTCTAGCTACACAGGACAGTACAGTACTTGCACACAGACAAACATCAGTCTCCTAGTACCTGCACATTTCTGTAACAAGTGGATAAATCTCTTTCCTATTGTCTCTTTCTAGGTTGCAACTAGCAACTCATGTTTGTAAGTGAATTCTTCACTTAGTACATTATTTATTGCTTTGCACAGGTGTCATGTCCTTTTAATACAATTTAACTAAAACAATAAAGTTCACTATGAAACTTATGTGGAGACATCATTTTTGAGTAACATTCATTTGATCTATATTAGACCTGCAGTCCAATATCCTGGACCTTTGGAGCTCTCTTATTTTTCATTAAATCACAGGATCATGTAGGTTGGAAAAGACCTTTAAGATCATCAATTCCAACGACTACTTAACACTGTGAAGTCCATAACCAACCATATCCCTAAGTGCCATGTCTACACATATTTCAAATGCCTCCAGAGATGCTGACTCTACCACTTCATTCTTACAGTCTGTTCCAATGTTTGAGAACCCTTCTGCTGGAAAAATTTTTCATGATATCCAAGCTAAACCTCCACTGGTACAACTTGAGGCCATTTCCTCTCACCCTGTCCCTTGTCACATGGGAGAAGAGACCAACACACCCACCTGGCTAAAGCCTCCTCTCGGGCAATTGTAGACAGGTAAGGTCACCTCTGAGCTTCCTTTTCTCCAGGCTAAACGCTCCCAGTTCCCTCAGCCACTCCTCATCACACTTGTGCTCCAGACCCTTCACCAGCTCCCTTGCCATTCTCTGGTTATGCTCCAGCTCCTCAACATCCTCCCTAAACTGAGGGGCCCAGAACTGGGCACAGCACTTGAGGTGTGGCCCAGGGGACAATCCCTGCCCTGGTCCTGCTGGCCACACTATTGCTGTCACAGGCCAGGTTCCACTGGCCTTCTTGGCCACCTGGGCACACTCCTGGCTCATGTTCAGCTGCCATCAATCAGCAGCCCCAGTTTGGTTATTGTCATTTGGTTATTGTTGTTTGGTTATTCTGTGGTGGTTGTCTCTCACCTGCAAACCTGAAAACGTTTGTCCTGGCAAGGTGCAGATTCAGAATGAAACCTTTACTCTGCATAAACTTCCATAAATACGTTGCCTTCACAAGCACGTAGCTAAAGAGTGTCAGAATGTGAATCCAGGTCCTTCTTTGCTGGGTAGCTTTCCAGACACTCTGCCCTGGTCTGCAGCACTGCATGGGGTTGTTGTGACCCAACAACAGGACCTAGCACTTTGCTCGTCATTTGTTTTTGAGGTTTTTTAATTTGCCAACCACAATTTCCACTGTATGACAAACTAGAAACCATCACTGGCCTAATACGTATCTGTTATTGAAAATGATCCTATGGGTGTGTTTTTCCAGGTTGAAGTGGATACTGCATTTTATAATCAATTTCTGAAAGATGTCAAACACTCTTGATGGCCTATCAGTTATACCTGATTTGTATGCCTCACAGTTAGCATTCTTCCTATCTCATACTGTGCCATGCACTTTTGATTTAGTTTAGTTGATATCTCTGAGGAGTGAGATATTCTCTTAAGTTCATTCATTAGCTTGCAAAACTCCTCTGCTGGAAATAAAACAGAAAATAAAAAAATAAAAAATGCACGTTTTCTAGTTGAAATATATTCTCCTAATATTGTCTGATGGACTCATTCATTCTCTTTCTGCTCTGTGACCTTTCATGAAGCCTACAAGGAAGCATGAACAATTATTTTCTGAAAAACAAGTGTATGCCAAATAACTATAAATATAAATATTAAGATGACACCATTTCATGCTGAGAACTACAAGATGGTGGTACATGATGAGATGATTGACACAAACATACAACACAAATGTGCAAAGACAGAAGCTGTGGGAAGATTATCAGCTACCTCTGGCCTGGGCAGGGTAAGGCTTTGCAGGAGAAAGAACTCTACTTTCAGTTCCATATGTAAACCCATTTCACATTTTGCATGGATTTCATTTTCATCTGACTGCATCATTCTGCAACTGAAACCATGGTGAAGCACTTCTGCCACTAACACAGTGCATTAGGATAAGCTAATGCTTCAGTCACTCATGAAAGTAATAATTGCATTGATTGGAAACAGATTGTTTGGAAATGTAGTGAGTTCACATAAGCAAGTCCTGTTGAAGATGAAAACAGACAACTGGATGAAAGAATAGAATTTTAAAACATAGTTTATATTCCAGTCTTGTTATACAAGGTTTTACTTTGGTGTGGATATGTGTTTAAGTAGCACACCCATAACTACAAACTTGTCATACAAGGAAACACCTGATTATGCGCCTGCAAAGGTCAACGTTAGCAGTGTCAATGTGTCTGGGTCAGCCTGACCCAAAAATTTAGGTCACTTGCCTTGGGCTGGGGGCACACCATCAGACAAATGCAGCTCATCACGTTGCTGGTCAGATCTCTCCACAAACAGAACTTGGGCTTTCGGTCACACATGCTTCACACAGATATTTGAACCAACAGATATCGTGAAGGAGCACTCTCCCTTCCCCATTCCACACTGATGCCTGTGTCCACTGCAGAAGAGCACTAGGTTGTGAGTCTTCAAGATCCTGCAGCTGCGCAAAGAGGGGCCTAGAGGAGATATCTTTGCTCCTGAGATCCCTTCTACCTTCCTCCTACCAGTTAAATCCTGCTACAAGGCAGCAAGAGGAAAAAGCAAAAAGCTGTAAACAAAAGCAATCATCAGTCTCCAGCACCCAGCACTAGGAGAATATTCAGCCACTGTGCCCCCACTGGCTACAGGCAGCTTGCACAGGAAGAGAAATGAAAATGATGCAGACATAATGGCAGACATAATTCTGGGGTACCAGACTGAGCTGCCAGCTGAAGAGTCCAAATCTATCTCTTCTTTTGGAGGGATCATTACTACTCCAAGATACCTGGAGGGCCACAGTCTTCCACTTATGCTGAAAACTCTGTGCAACCCTAGTTAAAATGTACTCTGCCTTCCTTTCAGGCATACTGTATAAATACATTTCCACATGCACTACATGAAAACAGAAATCCACGCACTGTTCTTTTGAACCACTACACAAATCTCTTACCTAAAAGGCAAAGTGATGTCTTTTATTACTTGGCAAGGGATTAAGAGACATTTTAAGATTAAAAAGATTTACATAAATCAAGATAATATAAGTTTCTGTTACTGCCTCTGTTCCAGAGCTGCTGCACGCACCTTTGGGAAGTACTCCCATTTCTCCTTCTCAGGAATTGTGTTGCTCTTCATTATTGCATTGTAAAGCCTCTGGATGCAGGCAATTTTGAGCCAGATCTACACCTGGAAAGGTTCAGTCCCTTTTTCAGGGGAATATTCCATACAACCCTACAACCATAAAGCAGGAACAGCTTCCCGTATCACATAAATGCAGAGGCTTCTGTTCTGGTTTTGATCAATAATCCCTGGCAAATGCCTGTCTTGTCCTCCTGACCACTGTGACCCAGCTAGGATTTAGCTGTAAATAATCTTTGAACAGGTTCCCTTCCTAGTCCATGGAGGTCTACTCCAGCTGGTCAGGGATCTTGGGATGAGATTCTTCAGGCCAAGTGGAAGCACCTACTTTAGGAGGAGAATCTTCCTCTGGATATCAGGCTTGCCTGATATCTAGGGATGAAGAAATGAACATAGGCATCTTTCTCGCAGGAGCCCACCTGCACTGCAGCATTCTGGCATTAGTCACATGCAGCTTGTAGTTCCAGCAGAAAAAAATAACAGAACTTGAAAGCAGATCTGCTTGCCACAATATTTATTTGCCTTTAATTTATTATTGTTCCAGTCCTGCTTTCCTGACTCAGAGAAATTATTCACTTTGGCACAAAAAGAACAGCTGAATAAAAAAAAAATAAAATAAATAAATTGCTAACTGTGTAAATCTCTGCTGCTCTAACAGATTTCCTAAATTCATCCTGGTGACAGATTCCAGATCTTCTCTGTTGCCTTGGAAAATGATGGTCTTCTCCACGGTTTCTGACTGACAAGGTTGATGAGTCTCTTCAGAAAGCCCTGAATCGTCAGTCTGTAAGATAATCCTGCTGACTGGAATCTTCCTGTTCCTCTAAAGAAAGGCTAACAGAGACTGGAGCAACACCATAGAACAGCAGATTTTGTGACACATTTAGTACATACACGTAGAATATTTCTCCACTGGCAGCCAGCACAAACCTATGTAAAGACAGCTGAGATGGAGGAAGCCAGAAGAACAAGACCTCTCTCCGGTGAGAAGCAAGTCACCTATCTCTGCTGCCATAGAGGGGCATTAAATGCTGCTCCTATAAAGACTTCCAAGTTCCAGATTACTCATGTTATAGCTGGGGCAGGGGTGGAGGAAGATGTGGACTAGATGACTTTTTAGAGGTCCCTTCCAACAAATTATTCTGTGATTTCTTACCAGATTCCTTAAAATAATATGTTAGCACCAAAGCCAGCTGAATTTGTTAAGTAGGACTAAGAGCAAGAGAACATTTTCTTTAAAAAGTAAAAATTAAAAAAAAACACCAACAAAAAAATAGAAACACAAAAAAAACCTAACTAACTGAATAATAAAAAATAAACCAGAAGACCAGACATGTTAGCAAGATATTATGGCTGCCTCAGTTGCTTCCTCAGGGACTTAGGAAGGAGATTGCAAACTGTTGCCCTGGCCCCTTGCAGATTTTCTAAGAAGGCATGTAACCTTGAAGTAGACTAATGCATTGGCAGGAAGAAATGACACTACATAAGGGCACTGGGAAGAGCCATAAGATAAACCATACCTGAAACCATTCTCATACAGGAAAGTTCTAAAGAGAATCAGTCAAATCTTTTAGAATCTTTATAAGCTTCTCCCATGCAGTTGAGTTCTTACAATGTGATTAGGAACTTCTACATAGCAGCAAGAGAAGTTTAAACAGCTCTAATAGAGCAAAGCCGGTAAAAATATAGCAGGAAAGGTAGGAACTCCTTAGAAATAATTACTACACCTTCACTTATTTTCTTAATACACTTCAAGCAATGTGGATCCTTGGTAACAGCAGCATAGCAATACCCTGGTGCTTCTTGGTAGCTACAGTGATTTCAGTGGGATGATACTGTACCAGAGAAAAGCATTCTTTGGAATGCACTTTTACTCTAATTTGGCACTTGTAAGTCTCATCTTATTGAATATAATCAAGTTTTCTTTGAAGAAATGCTAACATAATTTCTGTCAGTGATCTGTCATGTTTTCTCAAGCCTGAGGGCCAGTAGGCAGGCTGTGAGAGGAGACAGGGTTGTCATAAGAAGGTGTGGAACTTCCATAGTGAGGCAATACCAGTGACTGCAGACACATCGTGCCCAGGGAAGAACTCTTTAAATTTGGGCTGTTCTCAGTGGTTTCTTCATACACCCACAGACAGTAACATAACATACACACTCACATACACACAAGCATTGTATCTGCTAGCCAGAGCAGCTCTCTCTCCTCTCTCTGCAGCTAGGGTTATTTGAGTTCTATGTGGGAGTTCCATCTAGGATGCAGCACTGATGGAACAGACCAAACTATCTGGAAGACAAAAATTGAGACAAAATGTCTAAGTGTGCCTCCAGGACTTCAAGAACAGAAACTATCAAAAATCCATTACCTTTCCTTAATTAAAAAAAAAAAAATCACTTCAGAGAGGTGATTTCTCAAGTCACTTCTGTTGTAACCACCACAGGTTTATTAACAGATCTAACATCACATAACATCATTGAGAATACTTTGTCAATGCCATTTAGTGGACTATTTTCAGAAAGCTGCTAAAATGAATAAAAGTACCCAAAAACAGGAGAAGAAGCACTGCTAGAGTACTCGGTCCCTTGTAAGTTCAAAGCTTTCAAGAGATCTGAGATGCCAAAACAGACATGAGAAGAACGTAACTGAAGTCACTTTCAGTCTAAGGGCTTTATTTGAAACAAAGTAGTAAGAAAAATCAATGGCAAGGTGGTCATTAATGTATTAAACTGTGTCATGTTCTAACAGACTAGAGATGCAGACGCAAAGTTGAAAATACGTTATTAAAAACAGGGGATAAAAAAAACCAAAACAAGATAAATAACTTATAGGAAAGATCTGCTGAACTGTTTTTCATGCTTCAAGTATGGTAATTAGGTAAGAAGTGTGAGGTTTTCAAAGCTGTCATTTGGTTATTGTGTGGTGGTTGTCTCTCACCTGCAAACCTGAAAATCATTGTCCTGGCAAAATGCAGATTCAGTATGAAACCTCTGCTCTGCATAAACTTCCACAAATAAGTTTAGCATGTAGCTATAGAGTGTCAGAATGTGAATCCCTATGCCTCTGGACTCAGGAAATACAGCTCCTGTATGTGCCCTGTGGCTATTGTGTCTCTTTTCATGTACACACTCTGGTTTAGCCTTTAGCATTGATTAACACAACTCTGAACTCCACATCATTATCTTCCCCTCTATGAAGGTGACTTCACACTTTTTTCAGTGCCTGCAAATGCTTTTCAAGGACCTCATTATGCAGTTTGCAACTCAGGCCTTTGAACACCTAAAAAAAAACCTGCCTCTTAGGCTGTGAGCAGTAAATCCGATCTGACATCCAGAAAAAAAAAACATCTCTCATGATTAAGAACGTCCATTTCCTTAAAATATCTGGAAAGAGAAAGAAACGTCTATTCCCAAATAGGTGAGTTAGCTTTTTTATTGAACATGTTCCTGCCTTGCAGTTAAGCCTTCTCTTTCACTCCAACATTTGTGATTCTAGGTCCTGAAGATCCTATAGGTCCCATACTCAAAACGAAGGCTGCTCTTTCTTTTTACATGGACAGATACAGATTTGTGAGACAGCTCCCCAGTCAGGCTTTATTTGTTGACAAGTCTAAGGCCACTCCCAACTATGTAACATTACTGAATGAATATTACTGAGGTCTGTGCCTCAGCTTTGCTCTTGGTGCCTCCTCCATATCCTGTCTTGTTCAGCCTCCATCACAGTGGGAACTGCACAACCCATTTTGAATATTCAGATATCAGAACAAATGTTCTTAAAGGAAGGTAGGTAAATTTTCTTGCAGAATTTTACAGTCATTTGCTTCATGAGACAAAAGCCCCACAGTGTTGATGAACACTCAGGGAGCAAAGACCTCTTGTAAGTCACCTTGTAGCCTTGATTGAACAAGATGTGCTTGTTCTATTTTCATTCTTCCATCAGTAGCTCTTTCTTTCACCCTTTTTAATATATAGGCCATGACTGCTATTCATCCATGTACTTTTCAGCATAGTATGGAGTTACCTCAGTCTATAGAATTACTCAGAAAAGCTCAAGGGATCAGGAGATAATTGAGCAAGAAAAATAATTGATGTAATTTCTGTACTTTTTACTTTAGGAGAGTCAAAAGAAAATTGAAGGGCATGAAACACTTTTGAACCAGAAGAAAATGTTTTTTGAAAACTTTCTATGAAAGACTTTAAACTGTTGCCTAATTTGAGATTTTGCATCCTCATTTAGGGATAAAAGATGACAAAAACAAGATTTCAAGAGCTCACAACTCTATATTAACCTCAACTCAGAGAAATAATACATAAATGAAAAGGTAACAATACAGTACTAAAGCAAAAAAATATTTTTATGTATGCCTATCTAGTGAAAAGGACAAGGGAAGAGCTGTGTAAGACTGTTGCTCTCACTCCTTGAATTCATCTAGATTTACATGGTGAAAGCTTACTGCGCAAGCAACACAGCTTCATTCACCCTGCATTCTTTACTTGTATGAATATCACCCTCTCCTTTGCCCCAAAGAAAGTATTTTAAATGATGGTCAGGTGCTCAGATAACTACAGATCAAGCAAGCATTTATTTTTCCTTTGGGAAATGTTGTCTATTGTTGTAAGTCTACTAAGCCGGTTCTCCAGAATACTCTGTCCCTCTTGTTTCCTGAATGGAAGGTACAGAAGGAGCGTAAAAGAAGTCCTCCACAAGACTCTGTCTACAGGCCACAGCCACATCTGTTGCCTTATCTTAGCAACAGAAAATCATGGTTTTAAATACCCTCTGAGGGGCAGCCACACCCAAAAACTTGATATTACACTCCGGTATAGGTAGGGCAGGAAGCATCATACATAGTTCTAAATACCCAAATATCAAATCCAGCATAATCAAGGAGAATTACATCCTGCTGTTCTTTTAAGGTAGGGGCAGCGGAATCCTTCAGAGCCATGAAGAAAGGACAACCATATTAATCTGGTGTATAAAATGACTGCTTCCCATACCATGCTAAGAAGCTGCAGGCTTTTTCTGTGGTAAATAGATATTCTACTCAGGAACACTGGTCCTTTGTATTCACAGATTCACATCTGAATTACTAGCAAACCAATTGTTTTACAAATTGTATTTGGTGGTTTGTCAAGTAGCTTAATCACGTCACGGAAGCATCATAGCAGGGTCTCTAACCTAGAGGAAAAATGACTACTAAATTATCTTTTTCCAGTTTTTTCACAGTATATCCTCTATGGACTATACTGAATGTAAATATGACTTCATTTTGTCATTACTGCCAAAATGGAACCAGAAATAGTGAAATTCAGACTTAAGAATGGGCTAACTGGAAGATAACATGAGACTCTGGCGATAGCTTACTCTGAACAGAAAATTCTGCAGGTCCAAGTTTGATCCTGTTTGATGTTTTTGTCAGCTGTGCTGTTGACTCAGGAATAATCCACATGTACAATTAATACACATGTACAATTAATACACGATAATACACATGTACACATTGGTTACACTGACCTCTCCTTGCTGTGATTCTGAGCACTGCAGTATTAGCAGTTGGGAAGAGAAGAGAACACTGTCGTCAAATGTCAGGACAGTACTTCTGGTGGCTCCAGAGCTTCTCCTGTGTCTGCCCTAGACAGACACTCACAATAGTAGCTGATGTACCTGAATTAACCCTGATGAGACATATTCAAGGTAGGTTCTCTAATACATTCCTTTCAAAGCCCTCCTTAGCAGTGCTGCTCAACCCAGTCATTCCCAGCCAGCTGGGAGCCCACTGGCCACCGAAGACTTCCAAGAGAGAGCAGGGAAATACCAGAGCATTTCAACACATCTGTGATTTATCTGCAGTCATCAGCATCCAGAACCAGAGTGTTCACTGTGATGTCCTTCCCTACCCCAGGCCAAGAGAAAAAAAAGCCCTGGAATTTTAATACCTACTTACTATGACAGAATGTGGAATTACCATCTCATAAAGACCCTCTTATCCCTGTACGGTCTACAGCTATTGCACTGCTTTGCTGTTCTCCACATGTCCACAAACCCTGAGACCCAAGGGAGAACAAGGACCAAATACAAAGCTTTCATTACCAAAAAAAAAAAAAAAAAAAAAGGTGAAACACAGGGATCCCAAGCCTTTATGCTTCAACTGGGAGAGACTGGTATGAACTCCACTGTCAGCAATGCAGTAAAACCACAGTGCACCCAGTGCTGATAAACACAATGCACCATTTGTGACAAAGAGACTCATTCAGCAATAATTTTTTTTTGTACCCTTAGTACTTGCTCCAGAATCAAAGGTCACTGGAGCAAGGCTGACATGACAGTGTGATCAGAATCCTGTCAAGGCTATAGCTCGTTTGCTGTTTGAAACATAATCCAACATGTAGCCTGATGTACTAGCTGACATGGAATGCTGTAATCATACACACAGACATGCACAGGAAAGGAGGGAAAAGCACAATTAAAAGCTTGTACAGAGAAACAAATACTGGTCACTCCAATAGCAAATTAAAAATATTTAGGATCCTCACTCACAACCAAGAACTGCAGGCATAAGGAGGGATATCAGAAGAGCAACTTCAGCACTGAGATTTTTAATAAATGCTCTCCAGAAGAATCAGGAGGAGGAACTGTTATTTTCAGTCTGTCCACAATCACAACTGCAATTGGATTCAACCTCATTTTTGCAGACAAATGGGTTGCAATACTGAAAAGCCACCCATTTTTTCCTGTGAGAAGCCAAGAGCTTGTCATTCACCCTATTCTTGGGGGGAAAAGTGAATAAAAAACATATTTAAAGGTAATATATTCTCAGCTATAAGACATGAACATACTTTAAATAAAATTAAAAACTGCATCCTAATCAAAGATCATCTTTGAAAAGATCTTATAGCAGAGGAATAAAGTTTATGAATTCACTAACAGCAACAGTCTGAAGGACTAACCTAAGAGAAGAACAGTGGATTTTGTGGGGTGTGTATGCAGACAGCATCTGTCATGAACAGGTGCACATTCAAATAAATAGGTAATTTAGAGTCCTTTTGCGCTGTGCAAAAGGTTTGTGCAGCTTGTCAAGGTAAGTGAGATGCCATGAAAGTAGGCCATCAGGAGTGATAGGAATGTGACAGCTTGGCTACAAGAAACTATTAATAGATGGAACTTTCCAGTCAGGGAAACAGATACCTTGCTGGAGCCCCTCAGAATTGGAAATGACTGGGAGAAGGAATGAGTTCTCCCTGTCTCTTTAAACAAAGGACTTAGACAGAAGGCAAGTTTCAAACAGTTTCAAACAGTCTGAGGAAACTCTGAAGAAACAGAATAATGTGGTTGTTCTTAAAGCAAGTAACTGGCCTGTGAAACTCCTTGCCACAGGATATTGCAAATCCAATAAACTGTCATGGCATGGAGAGGAGAACAGAGGACTTCCAGAAGAAAAAAAAGAGGGCTGCTAAATATAAAGAAGCTGCTTCCTGTGTAAGAAGTTCTGGAATGAGTATGGCTGGAAATGGGGAAAATATTTTGTGAAACATTATTCTAAGCTTCCTCTATTCTTACAGCCTTCACTATGAGCAGCCACAAGCAGCCATGAGCAGCAATAACATGTAGAGTTCAAATGACATGTGATCCTCCTGGACTGCTGGTCCAGCTATGCATGATGTCAAGCCTACATTAGAATTAATTGGGAATTGTATCCATAGGTTACTAGGTTTCGACACTGGGCTGGGAATGAGAGAATGAATGGGAATTATGGCCTTTGTGTTAGTGTTCTTAAGCAAAAAAAAAATTATTTAAAAAAAGTTACAAATTCTATTACACTTTACAGAAGCTGAGGCACATCATATTTCCTAGTATCCCAGAAATACATTATTTTTTTAGTTGCCATTTATTTTCCAAAGAGAAAGCAGACTGTGGGTATTTGTGTGAGTATTTTATTTAATTTATTTATTTTATTTAATGTTGCTACATGACATGGATAATTTTTTTGGTGTTTGGAAGTTTCAAACTTCCATTCCAGTTTCAAACTGATGGCCATTACCATCAGAACACTTTGACATACCTAGTCTGTTCTATCAGAAAGACCCTCAGTAAGTAAGATGCTTGCTTCCATTTCTTTCCCAGTTGGGGAATGAATCCTTCAGGCCACAGGAATGGACTCTGTCAAAGGAAAATCATGCTGAATTTCACAGATGAAATGAATGCTGCAACAAAAGTCTCTTGCTAAAGATTGAACTAGTCCTTTCTGTCCATCAAGTACACCCACTTCTAATAGGATTATTTTGTCCTTCTTGTTTAGGAACAAACTGTATGCAACACTAAGGATGTAAAATGCAAGATGTAATGACAGCCTGACATTACACAGTTAAAATCTCATCTCCTCAGGACAATTAAGAATAACCTTCTAACGTTTTTTTCTTTACTTCTCATATATGAACTGCATTTGTGGATGACTAGGTAGATAAATTAGGTCTAAACCAAGTACTAGTTAAATAACTGTTAGTGAAGGTGAAAAATAGAGCTGGAATGAAGAGAATATTATCCTTTAGCCTGTGGAGCTTGTTACATATTAGCTAATGAGTTTAAGAAGATAAGCATGCTGTTCAAGCTCATCAGCTCTTTGGTTACAGACATTTAAATTAAGCTTCTGGACATTTATTTCTGCTAGTAATTTAGGTGGCACAAGCAACCTAGTCACTCAGGAAACATGTCTGGAAAACAGCATCCCCAAAACCAAATAAAGCCATTTCTGTCATAATATTGTTTTGCATTGAGAGTTCACACACTCTGTTACATGTAGAACATGCTCCTATCAAACAAAAAGCTTTGAAATAACTAGATCAACAAGACACCCAAGAATACTTCAGGTTTTTGGAATTCAATATGTTAGTCTTAACACTGTACTTCAGTGTAAAATTGAAGGTTACAACAAAAATTAAAATTAAGTTAAGAACACCATCAGAATTTGTAGCAGGACAAGGAGATCATTCCAAGCCCATCATCAAACACTTTGTTTATCCATAAAAATAGATTTTATAATTGAACAGAAAAAAGGAAAGTTACTTATTATTCATTATAACTTCATTCTTTTGCAAGAACATAGAGGTATGTTCTTTAATCCTGCCAAGTTCAGAAGTTTGAAAACAGCTCTATTCAAAAAAAAAAAAAAAAAAAGCCCATGATGCACATGATGCAATCATTTGACTTCATCAGTATTTTTCCATCAGCAGTTGTCGAACTTCAGCTGTGAGGGTTCATCTGTGATGTACAGTGTGTCGTCTATATGGAATATAGCAAGCAAGAATACCTCATCTCCCCATCTGCTCAGTGACAGAATTACAGGGCACCCCACTGGTCATGCTTTGTCAAACACTGACACAAGTACTTCCAATTTGAATTGCAAATTTTGAGGAGCTATTTATCTAATACCAACTCTCCTCAAAGAAGCATTTACAGTTAGTGGACTGTTCCCTGAAGAGGGAAGAAGGAAAAAAAAATAATATATATATATATATATACATAAATATATATGTATATATATTCAGGATTTTTCTATTCTGTACTATTCTGTACTTTATTTTGGCACTTCCTTACATTCCAGGTTCTAACTTCATGCATATGTGTGTGATGTTTGCCTGTGCTAACCATTTGGTTGACTTACTTGGGATAATGGTGTTTAGCTTTGGAACTGGATGGTTTTGGGTATTATGGCACTTGTAGACTGGAGTTGGATTTCGGTTGTTCAGGGGTAAATAATTAAAGAATCTCAGAGGTTCAGCAGAGTATTGATGTCATTTTAAAAGGTTATGTGTGTAACTCTAGACATTGTATTGTGTGTCTTTGTACTTTCTAGCTGTTTTTGAGTGACATTTTCATTGGTGACAGACTTTACCACATCAGGCCCAGTGATGAATAGGTAGGATGTGTCTTTCACTATGAATGTGAAATCAGTTAAGGTAGAAGAATACACAGCTTTACCAGCACAAGGACTCATGATGAGGGAGATTTGGGGAATGACACTAAAACACAAAACTTTTTTAAAAAATATGTTTGTATAGCTTGCTAAGGACTTTACTCTTTCTTGGATATGGTCTCCTCCAGAATTATTCAGCTTGATTATGGGTGCTCTAATTATGGTAGCTTGATTTATAATTTTGCAGATTTTTTGAGCATGAATTTTATATAAACTTCCTCTTGCAACTGTGCCTCCTTCCTACTGTTGTGCTAAATGCTGCTCCACAGTGTAGCTGAGATATACGGATGTAGAAAAACTTGCCATGAAAGAGTCTGGTGCCCAAAATCTTCTTGTTTTTCTGTTTGTTTTTTTTCCTGAAGCAGGCAAAGAGTCTCCTGCCAGGCTAATAACCTCTGCTGTTATTCATCAAAATACACGCACTGGTGTATACTTGGTGTAGTTTGCCTTCAAGCACTAAAATGGAAGAATTCCCAATTCATTCCTCTTACTCCATCCTTACATTAGAATCCCAAACATCCCTGTACAGATCTTTCCAGAGTTCTCCTGAAGACTGGGATCCACTATAGGACAGCCACCTATTCCAGGGGAGCAATGCCTTCTTGCTTCAGACAAAGGAAGCATCATGCTTGCAAGCTCTCATCCTGATGGGAGACTTCAACCACCAGGATCTCTGCTGGGAAAGCAGCAGAGCTGGCTGCAAGGAACCCAGGAGACTCCTGGCATAGGTAGAAAACAACTTCCTGGTCCAGGTATCAGACAAGGCAGCCAGAGGCATTCCTGGTGCTCACCAGTGCAGAGGGGCTCAGTAAAGAGGTGCTGGTTGGAAACAGCCAGGGCTGTAGAGAGCACACCCTGGTTGAGCTCAGGATCTCAAGGAACATGAGATGGCAAAGAGAAACTCCAGACCCTAAAACTTGGAAGAGTGAACCTCCAGGTGTTTTAAGGGTTGGTGGATGAGATCACCTGGGAAACTCCTTAAGGACAGAGGAGCTGATTAGAGCTGGCAATTCTTTAAAGAAACTTCCCTTACAGCACATTCCCATTTTTAAGCTGGGGAGAGAGGAAAATCCAGGGAGCTGGTGGGTGAGCATCACCTTTGTGTCAGGGAAGATCACAGGGGTAGGTCTTCCTTGCACATATACTAAGACACATAAAAGACTAGAAAGTGACCTGAGACAGCCAACATGCCTTTACTGTAGGCAAATTGTGCCTAACCAATCCAGAGACCTTATGGAGTGATGGCAATGGCCTACAAGACAAGACCAATGAATGTCACCTACCTAGACTTCTGTAAGGACATCGGTACAGTCCCATATCACATCCTTATCCCCAGATGGGAGAGACATGGATTTGATAGGTGGACTATTCAGTGGATAAGGAATTGGCTGGATGGATGCAACCAGAGAGTTGTGTTCCCATGTCCAGGTGGGAGCTGGTGACAAGTGATGTCTGTCAGGGCTCTCTGCTGGGACTGGTGCTCTTCAATATCCCCATCAATGGCAGACAGTGGGATTGAGTGCATCCCCAGCAGGTTTGGAGATGACACAAAGCTGAACAGTCCAGCTGACACAACAGAAGGATGGGATGCCAACCAAATGGATCCAGTCAAACTTGAGAATTGAGTCTATGAACTTCATGAAATTCAACAAGTCCAAGTCCTGGTGCTGCACCTGGGTCAGCAATCCCAGATGTACAGACAGGGAGATGAACTCACATGTTGGGCACAGCTCTGCAGAGGACTTGGGGGTTCTTGTACATGAGAAGCTGGACACAAGACACCAGTGTGTCCATGTAACTCAAAAAGCCAATTGAATCCTGGGATGCATCAAAAGTATTTTGGCCAGCTGGGCAAGGGAAGTGATGTTCCCCCTCTACTTTGCCCTCATGAAGACCCACCTGGAGTACTGTGTCTAGTCTGAGTTCTTCAACACAAGACATGGACCTGTTGGAGTGGGTCCAGAGAAAGGTCACAGAGATGATCAGAGAGATGGAGCATCTCCTATGAAAACAGACCAAGAGCGTTGAGGTTGTTCAGCCTGGAGAAGAGGCTGAGGCCAAAGACACCTCATTACAATCTTTACAAGCCCTTTAGGGGGCTTGTAAAAAAGGAGGAAAAGGGACATTTTAGATGGGAAGATAAGGGGCAATTAAACTGAAAATTTTAAACTGACATAGGACAGCTTTAGATTAGATGTTAGGAAGAAATTGTTTACTACGAGAGACGTGAGGTCCTGGCATGGGTTCCAGTGAGAAAATGTGAATACCCCACCCCTGGCCATGTTCCAGTTCAGGTAAGATGGGGTCCTAAACAACCTGACTTAGTGAATGGTGTCCCTGAACATGCCAGGGGTTTTGGAACTAGAGGATCTTTAAAGTCCCTACCAACCTTAAACATTCTATGATTCTATGGATGGGAACCTGTGACAACAGAAATTGCTATATTGAGGATGCCAGCATCCTTGGAAGCACATCTTGCACATAAAACCATTTTGCAAAAGCCTCAAAAGTCCCATAGCAATTAAGCACTTTTCAAAAGGCAATCCTCTTTGCTGTGTACAGACCACATACATATTGCTAGGATTCATTATGTTCAGGCATTAATTCCTGTCCCTTCTTTTTCCTACCAGGAATTATCTTCCTGAAGTCTTCAATTCCAACCATGTGGCTGTGATCCAGGGTGACTATGAAACCTAACTGGCAAATTGTATTGGTCTGTGAGGCCTCCAGTGTCAATGAAGCAGATGAATGGCACTTTTCTGACCCTTCAATATATTCAGCTGCACAAGGAATCTTGCTATGAAATACACAGTAATATAAAGGTGCTTCCAATCTACTGTTAATTTATTCCAGGACAGAAAAAGATCAGGTTAAAAGAGTATAAGGCACTTTGATACAACGCCTGACTGTGTCTTTGAATGCAGTCATAATATCGGCACAATTATGTAAATATATAATTAGGTAAACATACTGGCATATTTTCATATTCATCTAGGTATTTTTATTTGAGACCACACTGCCTAGTACGAAAGCACTAGGGCTACACAAAATACAGTTGCCTAACAATGGGAGTTACCCATCATATAGTCCAGGCTGCAATTAATAGGAGACTCTAGCTTAGTATTAAGTGACTATTCTCGAAAGCAGTTACTGCTGCTAGATACAGCGACTTCCTGCTGACCCAGGTACCAGAAGCACCACCAACAGCCACAAAAGGATGTCAAATTATTCTGTAAGACACATCCATAATGGAGCATCCAGTCTCAGTGTAAGTAGCACCACAGACCATTCCTGGAAGTGTACCTTTTCCAGCTCCACCTAAACCATCAAGAACTATCAAGCAAAGATTTTTCACAGCTAGCTTTGTTCTTATCCCTGCCAGGCTAACCAAGGAGAAAACATGTAACATGCTCCAAAATAGAAGTACCACAAACAAAACATTTAGAGCTCTCCATACGATGATAGGGTTTGTAGAGACAATCTCTCACAGAGGGCCTTTGTTTATGGAAACTTGGAAAACAAACATCAGAAAGACCAAGATTGATGTACTGGGACAGTCTTTAGAAGAAGCAGTGCAGCTTGCTCACATATTCAGGCCAGAGTGAGTATTCAGGCTAGAGAAAGTCTGACTCACGCTGAAGCAAAAGTTGTAACAAAAACAGTGAAGAGACACCAACTTCAGCACATTGTGGAACATATTGCATCTGTGAGCACTAATAAAACCACAGATTTCCTAATAACAGGAAGCCTAGTGCTTACAATGTCTTATTAGCTGAATAGGATTCTGAGAGGAAACAAAAGTGCTAACTTCTGACACTATTTTTCGGTTAGACAAAAATTGCCAGTACTGAACTTCTCCTCTAATCCTTTGGAGACCTCAGTGACTCCTGCCTCGGGAAAAATTATCCCTTCACAGGTCCCCCTGACCATTAATTACTCATCAGAGGACAAGATAACCTTCAAACTAGCACATAATGTACAGAAATAGTTTATTTCAACTAGTTTCTAGGTTACCACAGCATACATGCTCTGTACTCTTCTGCTTTTTGCTTTTCATAGAATATAGAACACCAAGTTGAAAGTATCCCCAAATATCTTTTGGTCCAAAACTTTCTTGACAAAAACACAGGCTAGGCAACATGGGCCAGCAGCCCATTCAGATGACTCCTAGAAGTCACCAGTGCTGAAGTATCCACCACTGTCCTGCGGAAATTACTGCAATTGCTGATTTTTCTCATTGTGAAAACTTTTCCTCCTATGGCCAATTGGAATCTCACCAGGAGTACTTCGTACCCTTCTTCATCTTTTCCAAGTGATTCATTGTAGAAAGGGAGTCTTCATCTTCTTTGTAGTCACACTTTAAGTACTGGAGTGTATCTACCCTAAGCCTTCTTTCCTCAAGGATGAACAAACCCAGCCCTCTCAGCTGCTCCTCATGTAAAGGGTTCCTCTTTCCTTTGATCCTCATTTGTTGTGCTTCTCCAGACCCTCTCCAGTCCACTCATAATTTTCTTCTTAGAATCACAGGATCATGTAGGTTGGAAAAGACCATTAAGATCATCAATTCCAACGACTACTTAACACTGTGAAGTCCATAACCAACCATATCCCTAAGTGCCATGTCTACACATATTTCAAATGCCTCCAGAGATGCTGACTCTACCACTTCATTCTTACAGGCTATTCCAATGTTTGAGAACCCTTCTGCTGGAAAAATTTTTCATGATATCCAAGCTAAACCTCCCCTGGTACAACTTGAGGCCATTTCCTCTCACCCTGTCCCTTGTCACCTGGGAGAAGAGACCAACACCCACCTGGCTAAAGCCTCCTCTCGGGCAATTGTAGACAGGTAAGGTCACCTCTGAGCTTCCTTTTCTCCAGGCTAAACGCTCCCAGTTCCCTCAGCCACTCCTCATCACACTTGTGCTCCAGACCCTTCACCAGCTCCCTTGCCATTCTCTGGTTATGCTCCAGCTCTTCAACATCCTCCTTAAACTGAGGGGCCCAGAACTGGGCACAGCACTTCAGGTGTGGCCCAGGGGACAATCCCTGCCCTGGTCCTGCTGGCCACACTATTGCTGATACAAGGCCAGGTTCCACTGGCTTTCTTGGCCATCTGGGCATTTGATGGCTCATGTTTAGCCAGCTGTCAATCAGCACCCCCACGTCCTTTTCAGCTGGATCCCTTTTCATCCCCCAGCCTGTGCCACTGCCTGGGGTTGTTGTCACCCAAGAGCAGGATCCTCACACAAATGGCCTCAGCACTGCCCAAACTCTCTGCAGAGTTCTCCTACTCTCAAGCAGATCAGCACTATTCTTATTTTCCATCGCATTTGCTGCTGGCAAAATACACAAAGCCATGAACATCTTCTGGGCTTAACATACTGACTCCATTTGTCATTAATGACACATCTCAAAATGTAGCTGTTCTCAACAAATTCAGGAAAAATCACACCCTTCCTTCTCATCCAAATTGTGAAATGAAGGGATTTTCCCTGATTTGCCCAAGTTGTGGTTTTGTTTTTTCTTTTTTTTCCTTTAACTAACCATCAGTCCTAAAACATTACATCTAGCTGACAAGCTCTATCAGGCTTTCTGCTGATCTACATGCAATGTCAGCTTGCTTTTTCTCCCCCTGTCATTTTTCTTGTCTGTAATATAAAGCATGAACAAGGTCTAAGAGAGACTTGACAGGATCTTTATTTACAGTGTAGGTAATGTAAGATTGGTATGCAGCCATCAGAGAAATGTACTCTGAATATTAATCTGATATTGCTGAAAAACAATATATTGGTACAGCAGCTTACATATTAACCTCAAAAATCCATGCAATGAACTTGTCAACATTTATAACTCTAAATTAACTGTCATAATAACTATAAATACAATCAATCCTGTTTCTGGGTTTCAGGCAGCATTCAAGACATCAGTCAACAAACTGCAGTAGCCTGGTGCAGCCTGATCTACCACTAGCTGGGCTGTAGCTCACAATAAGTAAAGCACACCTGTTTTGACAGAGCTTCCATCAATATTTCTAGCCTTTCTTGAGTACTTCTTCAGGTACCTTGAAAAATGTCTGGTCTGAGTCGAATGTCGATTGCCATGTAGGATAAAGAACAAGCAAGGAAAGAAGACCTCTTCTTACACACTTGCATGGACTTTCCCATCTTACTGCTAGCCCAAAGCATAGACAGCTGGTAATATTTACTGTCATACTGGTCAAGATCACACTTCCATTCTAATGTTGTACAGAGGTGAATAAGAAGGTAAGATGATGGGGAACGCTTACCTGCTGTCCTATTCTGACCATGCTGGAAGTACAGTTTCATTTTAAATGAGGCTTATGCTTTCACAGCTTAAATATGAATACAGAATTCAGTTGTTTCCACCACAAAGCACAGGCAGGCCCTAGAATACAGTTCTACCCTTGGGAAGAATGCTAGGCCTGTTTAAGCTGTCATTATAGAGTACATAGGCAATCCTATCCCATCACTAGAAAGTGATTGTTCTACTGCTTGTCCCAAATATCCAAGTTGCCACTGGGAAGCAGAGCCCAGGTTCCCCTTCTTTCACAGCCTGGGCAATTAGTTCTCTTCATTAACAGTAAGATGAACACATCAATACAGAACATGGAATCTAAACCTTCTGTTACAGACCTCACTATGCACCTCCCCAAATCATCTGTCTGCACTTGCAGTATCCTAGAAAAGCTGCAAAGCCTTTCTTGGCTAATTCACTTATTGAAAACACTAGCTGAAAAGCGATTGGGCATCACACACCTGGAAAGAACATTGCAGATAATATGGGCAGTCCTGGAAAATCTGTGTACATGCAGCCCTAATTCTCACTGAAAGCCATTAAGCCATTACTTAGTACCTGGCACCAGTGTGCCATCCAAATAATGCAGATTTTTGTGGCCCTTCACAGGGTCATGAGACCAGCTGAACAAACAGCAGCATGGTGATTTAACTCTATTTTTGTCTATTCAGCACAGGCTCACCAGCCCTTCCCTTGCCAGTCAATTAACAGTACACAAACTCACGCCTTCTGTTTAAAAGGACATTCTGAGACAGACCAAGGATTCAGCTTTAGTCCTTCAGAATATATTCTAACATATTCAATAACACTTTATATCCTTATATAGTCAGTAATAGCATGCAGTGCCTACCTTCCTGTGTTCCAGAACCTGAGGTAATCAGGTTGCAACAACACTGCAACTCTTTCTTGCATGTCATCCCATTTCCAAATGGACTTGGTTTAGTATGACATGACGCAATTTTAAGAAAATGCATGTTAACTGGCATTGATTAAATCACACACGTTGAAGTATGCACTTACCTTCCTTGTGTCAGACATTTTCTTGATCTTTCCAACATACAGATGAAGTTGGGTCATCCTTTTTCCTTTTCAACATTTAACTGTGGAAGTAATACCAGTTTTCTTCTGGACTTCCCACAGTATTCCAATAACATACCATGAAA
This sequence comes from Parus major, assembly GCF_001522545.3. Lineage (NCBI taxonomy): Eukaryota > Metazoa > Chordata > Aves > Passeriformes > Paridae > Parus > Parus major. The sequence goes on from NC_031799.1 coordinate 45,251,228, forward strand.
ACACAATCTTACTTTTTCAGATTTCCTTGGGAAGCAATTTTGAGATCTTGCAAAAGCTCTTCTTAGAGCTCCATCTAAGAATGGAAATATTTCACCAGTCTTATGCATTGTGACTGTACCATTTGTTCCAGTAAAAAAAAGTACCTACCAAATGTATTCTTTCCTGTACAGAACACTCCAAGCTCACATGTCATTGAAGCAACTAGGTGTAACTATTTGCCTACTTGGTAATTCTTCATGTCTCCCTTTGTGTCTGAGTTTTCCTTTCTATGCTAGCTTTCTCCATTTTGCTCATATATCCACATAATTCACTCTAATTTATTGTTGGAAAAATATTGCTTGATTGGAAGTTTTTTCTCAATACTTAAAGAACACACATATAATTTTAAAAAATAAGGGTGAATGGTGATCAGGCAAGAAAGGTGAATCTCACACTAAGAGAAGTATTTTATCTTTCCTGAGATAAAATATCTGCTGAACTGCTTTTAATTATTGCTTTTGCAGTTCTACCAGTATGTAGATAGTTTGGCACTCTGAAATGCATACCTATTATCTCACTTCCATTTCTAAGAAGAAATGCTTTTATTAAAAGAAAACAAAACATACACACAAAAATGCCCTCCCATGCACACCATCTGATCATTTCTGATCTGTCCTTCAACTCTTATCCCCATAGTGCACAGGATGGGCTGGGAAACTCAGGTCTGGATCGCTGGATCCAGAAAAAATTGAAAGAATAAAGTCTGAAGCACTTCAGGCATTAGTGTACCATCTTTTGGCTGTGGGTACAGACCATCAAGCTGAACATTTGGGAGCTCTAGAGGAGATTATGCTGCATGCACAGCCAGAGTCACACAGGCTGCAATGAGGTCTTGATGAGCTCGCAAAACTGATTTTAATTGCACTATTTCTCATTTATGTCCCAGCTCACTTTTTTTACTTCACAGCTCAAGGGCAGAGCCTGAGACTTCACACTCAGTACAGAAGACATTAGCAGAAAATCTCATCATGTCCAGAACTTTTTAATGACATTGGGGCTTTTGGAAAAAACTCAGTGATTGATACCTCCAGTTTCTAAGCTCAAGCATCCAGCTCTAATAGATCAGACCATCAAGATTTTTCAATTTGATACTGATAAACCTCTGCAGTCCCTTGGCTTTCTGCTGTCTTTTGAGAAATGAATGTTTCTGAAAACATAAATCCACATCTATATTCTTTTTCTCTGCCTGCCTTACCTGCCAAGATCAGCTTTCCACCAAGGACAGAGGTACAGTTTGTACAGTGAACTCTTTTTTCTGTGTTAAATATTTCTGTTCAGTGGTGATGTGAAACAAGATGCCTTTGGGTGTTTCCCTACTGCATTCTGGTAGATTCACAATCTCTGCAGTCCCAGCAATTCATTCTTTTTTGTTTGTTTGTTTGTTTGTTTTATTTAGTTTTTTGGTTTTTTTTCTTTTAAATTGAGGAAGATATTCCTGGGGAAAACCAGGGCCTTGCAAGTGTGGCATCTAGAGCAAAACACACAGTAATAAGTCCAGAATACCCTCCTACAATTCTGGCAATGGCTAAATCACTGAACACTTCAAGATGGAAGGGAACTCTGGGGACCTTTAACAAAAGCCTCCTCTAATCAAGGCTAGCTACAAAGTTAAGTCAGGCTGTCTAGAGTCTTGCCCACTCATGTTTTGGAAATCTCCAAGCATAGGAATACCACAACCTCTCCTTTTAGAATTATTTTCTAAGTGAAAGCACGAGAAACATAAAAGCTTACAGAGGGTGCTTGCTCACCAAAAATAACTGGAGAACAAAGTCTCTTCCTCATCCAGATGTCTGGTATTCTCCAGCATCCCCAACCCTTACATCCCTGACCAAAACATAGAATCATAGTAAGATGCTCAATAATGGCTTGAGATGTTTATATCCACCCACTTTCAATCATGCGCATTTGTATTTGCACATCCTTGACTCCCTTTGGAAAAGCACAGTGAAGTTCTGTTTTGAAATTACAACAGACTGGTTAACTCTTCATCTTGGTTTATTTCCAAATGTCTTCACCCTTCTGTTGCAGGACATCTTGTGTTGCTACTATCATGCCCCACCCTTTGTTTCCCCCCTCTAATTCAGTGACATTACTTGTTTTTATCCTAGACAAACAGCTGTCTGTCATACTCAAGAAACTGCTATCATCCAGTGCACTCCCCAGCTCTGCCACTGTAATTTTAATCACTTTATGCTTTGTAGATAAATTAAGGACTTCAAAGAGAAGATCTAGGAGAGAGTCTTTCTTTTCAGCTTTCTCTCCTATTTCTGCCAGACCTGGTTTGATGGTGACATAGACATTCTGCCATCCCTGAAACATAATAAATAGCAGCACACAATGAACTGCATCATGTGGCTCATAGATTCAGTTAACTACTTAACTACTTAATGCCTCAAAGCCAGCGCTTATTTGGGAACTGAAAAAATGGCTCAGCCCTGCGAGAGAACTTCTCACATGTTCTCTAGGCTCCTGGTTTCTTTGCAGCCTTTTTCTTTCATCTTTGCATTAGGTGCTTTTAGTCAAATAACACAGCCAAATAAAATCTACCTGACTTCAATTTTATTTTTAAATATTAGCAGAAGGGTCAGATTTTCTTACCATTTTAAGATTCACTGTACCCTAGAAAGATAATTTATTTATTTTACTTCATTCTGTTTAAATAGAAAGGAGAAATTCTTAGCAAATAGAACTATGGCTTGGCATTGCTTTTTGGGTTTTTTCCATTATAGCACAGACCTATTAGGCATGAGCTCAAAACCAAATATCATACCAAACACTGAAGAACTAACCCTAAAAAATCCAGACAACTCTTATACATGTCTCTATCTGAAATTTGCTGAAGGCTTACTTCATGAAAATAAATTCTGTGTCTCTGTGGGTTTCCAAAAGTTCTCATTATTTCATGGTCCACAAAATAATGTTTTTGTGCATTATCAAAGTCTCATTCCCTGGAACTTTACTGAGTAGAAATACTACATTTTCTTCTGGTTTCCAAGAGGAATGTCTGAACAAAAAGTCGATCCCACTTTCCTCCATACTGATCATGAAGAAGGAAACTCTTACAACTCACTTCAGGTCTTCCATCATATTGATGCTATTTCTTCCCACTGCTTAGGTGGGAGTCTAAGAAAGGACTAAAGACTTTAGAAGTTCTAGAGAGGCAGTAGCAGGTAGATACCTTCCTACCTTCCACCCATCACGTATGTCTTCTTTCTGCTGCAAAGCAGGCCCAGCTACTAGAGCTAAGCAAACAATTTCCAACACAGATACAGTCAAAGCTAATATAAGGATATGGGCTCTGTATGAGGGGCCATCCAGAAACCTTGCAATGGATGTGGGAAGAGTTGATTATGGCCAACCACACTCCCATCCTTATGGCATTCAGTCCTCTGCAAAGACTGCTTTGCAGCCAGGTGTAACCCATGCACAGGTTGACCTCAGGTCTCACACTACAGAAGCCCTGCTGACAAGGGATGTGGCCAAAGCAAAACTGGCTTCTTGAATTTGGTCACCAGCAATCAGAGCTCACAATGTGGAGAGAGAGCTCTGTCAAAGCAGAAGAGTTTTCTACCTCAAGTCATTCATGTCCATGTATTTTCCTTCTACTACTCTCATTTCTCCTTTATTGCACCTTCCAAGGGCATGACAGAAAGCTGTGCAGACTTTGCTACATAAGTAATGACAGAACAGCCTTCAGCCCCTCTGAATGGAGAAGGGGGTGTCATGCTGCTTTTGGTGTTGAATAGTGCTGAAGCCAGTGTGACTCATCACCCAAAGTTAAACCTAAAGGAACAAACAAGGGATACTACTGATGACTTACCTGAAGATGCTGAACTGACACAGCTGGCCTGGAGACATCTGACAGACAGTCAATCATCCCAGTCCCACTTTCTAATGACAGAGTATTTTAATATACCTCTTCTAGGAGTGTGTATGGAAAATGTTGCTAACTTTAATATATTTGCTTCAATATAATTGCTTTAATATAATTGCTTCAATATGTTTCAAAAATAGTGCACAATACTATATTAGTAGTTATAGCTACCTGAGCTGTGTAGTAAGTAATTCTGATTAAGATGTCTTAGTTTAATGAGTATCAAATCACTTCTATTTATATAAATATATCTGGTTTACCATGATTAAATGTGCAGTACATAAATTCAATTTTTGTAAGTTGTATAGATTCAATTACACCCATAAAATCTTTAGACATAAACCACTGACAAAGTCTGTGGCTAAGAGAGTATCCAGCCACATGCAGACTCCTCCCTTAGAAGGAGTTTGAAAAGCAAGACAGTCCTTTCTTCACCTTATGACTTGTCACCTTGTGTGGGAGAGCTTCTCTAACCAACTTTGTCTTAAACTCCCATTCTGCCCACAACAACCAGGGAGAAAACACAAAGGTTAAAACAAAGGTGAGAATGTCTGAGGTCCAAGTTTCAGCATCCAGTCTTCCAGCTGGGCCTGTTTCTCATACACTTATACACCAAGTAAGCTGAGTGGATCACACAAGCCTGTACAAGGCTTAGGGAGTCAGCAAAATGACTTTACACATTCGTGCACCACTTAGTCTTCTAAACACTTGGGATTTACATCCTAGCTTTGAAATCCTAAAGAGATGTAGGCCAGAATGGAGAAGTACCTGTTTATCAACAGTAGATGGGAGGTTTGAATCAGAGGAAAAAAATCTTTCCAGAAAATGCCTGCCTTTGGGATGCGCTCATTGAAAAGATGGTTAAGAGCTGATTACTAGAGTTTTGCAGCAAGATTATAGGTGTTCCCTCAGTTGCCAAACAAGCAGATCCATAAAGGTTCTGTTCTCACTCATTACACCTCCTTTCAAAATCAGAAAGAAGATTCCCTGTATTTTTCAAAAGGGTAGAAAATGGTGGGAGGTGTTACTCATTTCAGCCCCCAGCATTGACAGAGGCCATCTGGACTCTAGATTGCAGCTAGACTGGACAAGAAGTTGAGCAGAGCAGTGCCCATACCACTGTGAGCATAAATGAAGGCAGGTATACTTCCACCCCTCTAAAAACCATTCAAAACAGGATAAAGTGACCCAGGTATGACATATACTCTATTTGACTTTATGCTCTTACAGCTTATTGCAGAAACCAAGAGGTGAACCAGTGCTGTCACTGGAGGTTGCAATCAGCACTTTCTGCAAGTTTTCCCAGCATAGGAGATTAATAGGGACTTGTAAAGTAAGTTGCTGCTCTATATATATAAAGAAACACACACACACAAGTGGGAGGCAGGCTAATAGTTTTGTAGGAACTCATTTGTTCATTAGCACAGACAAGAATAAACTTCAACACTGTTTTAAAGTGCAGGTGGCTGCCGGTCCTCTCCCCAGCTTATTATCAGGGCAAAATATGTGACACTTTATCTGCCTCCATGTAACAGAGGTCACACGACCCTCTCAAACGAGGCATTTCTCTTCCCCAGCGTCTCCTACACTCGAGCACAACAGTGTGCTCAAGTGGCCATCTTACTAATGGCTTGTTAATGTTGATCTTCACCAGCAAACAAGTACTTCCTAGTCAGATATTCTCTTTCCCACCAACTGACAAGGTCAGCCCAGATCTTTGAAGGATTTGGGAGTAAAACATATTTTGTAGCAGTAGAAAAATTTACCCTCCAAAGCTCTATTCTGTGCCTCTGAAAGTGACCAGGAAGAGAGGAGCACAGCATTAGGCACAATGACAAATCCAGTCCTGCATTGGGAGCTTATTTTCCCATCAAAACTGTCTCTTAACCAACCACAGGGAAGATGAACTCTGCAAGTTTTACGACTGGTAAAAATTATTCGTTATTTCCCTGATCACGTAGGCTGGGAACCTGAGTTTTGGATGAAACCTAGTTTCTCTTTCAAGTTTGGAAAAAAGAAATTATAGTCTGGCATACTCCTTATATTTCTCTGTGGCATGAAGGCAGTGATTCAGTGAACCTAATGACCAAGCTTGAAGAGTTGAGCAAGATCAGTTAATTCCCTGGTTAGGCTGTGAGCCCTTGAAGTGCTTTTCTCATTATCCTCCTACTTTGATTTCAGTCTCTCCCACTATGGAAAAACCTGATTTAATTCAAACTAGCAGATTTTCTCTTTTTCCACTTTAAATGAGAAAGAAAGTGGTTAAGACTAGTAAGGAAAACTTTGCAATCTAATAAGATTTCTGTATATCAAGATGTTCAAAGAACACCCCTGCAGCAAGGGTCCTAACTACCAAAATACAGCAAATCCCTGCAAAAATAATAATATTTCAATCAGTGTTCATAGCAAGATATTCATAAACCAGATGGTTTATTCATCTACAGGCTTATTTTCTACATCTTTTAAAGTGATTACTTACTACAAAAGCATTACTGTCCAGGGGAATCCTGAGAAGCAGTCAAATCCCAGTTTATATTCAGTTAAAAGTATCTGGAATAGTTTGGAGCACTGTCTTTCTCTGAAAGACCTCTCTTGGCAGGGCTGGATAGGGCATTTTTATCTCCTCAGAAAAAAATACCAACTATATTAACTTCTCCATCTTTCGGTTTGGTGTTTTGATTTGTTTGACTAGGTTTGGATATTCTCTGACTCTTAGCTTGCCTCTTTGGAAGATTATTAATATGACACCACCCTGTGGTATAAACTATGCCACACCATTCTTCTTTCTGCTCTCCCACTGACAGAGGGGTAGAGATGATTTCAGCCCTGTTTTCCAGTCATGCACAGGTAAAATGGAGCAGGCCATGAGCACTAGCTTTCTAACAGCATCCCAGCTACTTTTCATATCCTGTTTGTTCCCACTCCTTATTTTCTTTGTTCTTTCCTATACTGCCCATCTGTATGGTCAGCGTTGGTGGCTAAAGAAATGCAGACTGGTCTTTTGATCAATGCCTCTTGGGATAGTAAAGGTCATCACCTCTGTGCCTGTGGGTGCTCATTTCAGTTCATCAATCTTTCTTATTCTTTCCTTATTGTTTCTTTATTCTTTCCTATTCTGCTTTTTACATAACAAGTATCTTATAAACTTATCATGACACCATGACACATAAAATTCTGACAATTTTATGATCCACAGAGGCCTTGTTCTGAACAGTTTTACTTCCACCAGCAAGTGCTTACTAAGAACATCAAGGAATTATGCTAGCTATTACCTTCTTGTCTAGGAGTAGGAGTATTCCAGCCATGGAGACAGGAAATATTTCCACTCTCCTCATAATCAGCTAGCCATGCACCTGGTGCTGACTTCACTCACAGAAGCAGCTGTGCTAGGAGCCAAGCTGGGTCCTTGATTTCACATCATGATGACTTACCAAACTTCACTGATTAACCCTGGACCTGTATACTGGACACTCAAAAGTCTTGGGGATGACATGCCAAATTAAACCACACAACACTGAAACCATTCCAGAAGAATAGCTATCTACCAGAGAAAAAAACAAAACACCACCTCCACCCTCCCCCAAAGCCCTAAAACACTTCTTAAACATGTTTTGCAAAAACATGCAATACCAGATGCATCATATGGCAGAACTCAGGCTAGCTCTACAATCAGAGTGAGAGAATTCCCACTAACAGGGCCCTTAATGAGATATTTGGAAGTCATTCCTCATTTTAGCAGTGATCTCATCATAGATTCATGCTTCTGTTTGCCCCATAATCCATCTTATCATAAACAAAGGGGCCAGGAGGAGGAAATTTAGCACAACTTGAATAGACCAGGTGAAAATGCATCATCCGAACTGCACAGTGAGAAAAAACAAATGTATCTGAAGGGAAAAAAAAATCAAAGACAAACAAACAACAGGGGGAAAAAAAAGGAATTTGGCAGTTCCCAAAGAACAAGTTAATTATTACTAATGAAGTAATTAACACTTTTTTTTAAAAACCTCTGAAAAAATGAAATTGGCTATGCAAGTTCTAATTAATACTGTAATAATTTACCACAACGTAAAATGAGAAATCTTTGCTCCTCATTAAAGCAATAACTCAGTAGAATTTTATCAGGAAAAAACAACCATGGGAAATAGGGCTGGAAAAATCCCAAAGAAACCAAACACTCAATTCTCCTACAATGACTAGAAAGCTGTTTCTGCATCATTTTATCAGATGGATTTTTATTTTTTTTTTAACTGTTGTTTCTTCAGAGGAAGAAATTCTACCCCAGCCCACCCCCAAGAAGGAACACAGATTTTTCTCTACCAGGTATCTGAATTCTGTCCACTTTCCCCCACCCCACATCAGTATAAACTTTGCCAACATGTGTATGGAGAACTTCCTTATTCCTTCAGCAGTAAGTATGGAGATGTTTCAAGCCTGACTCTGTGCCATTGTGGGTATTTTAACCTGACCCTGCTTAAGCAGGGAAGTTGAAGATCTCAAGAGGTCTCTTTCAGTTCCTGACATTTTGTGCTTCAATAAAATATTAGGAAAGACCCAAACCAGCAGGCACCATCCATCAGGTAAGGGTTTGGTCCAAGACAGACCAGCCTGCTTTTCTGGGATGGAAAGAAGCTACCTGAAGACCTCATTAGTTCACATTCTCTGGCACTCATGACAAATTTTGTCAAACAGATCTGTCTCTACGTATTATAGACAGCTCATTCAGGATCTGCCTCAATGCAAGATATTGTGATGATATGGAGCAAAAACTGAGCTCTAAAATGCAACCATCATCTCTGTGTCCACTTGGTGCAGCAAGGGACTCTGCTGTCACTGCTGTGACACCTCACCTCACAAAACGAGCACAGCACAGGGCCCAATGACAACTGTGCTCACAGCTGAAAAGGCAAGACCAACTGAAGGACAAAGAAAGATTCATAAAGCTTTTTCCTGAGTGCTAAGGAAATTCTAGGCTGTTGGTTGAATCACAAATAACAGTTTGCCGTTTGCTGTGTGCTCGCAATAACAACAAAAGCTTCCAAGGCATCCATTCTTTAAGCTGTTTTCCCAGCTTCAGGCACACTTTAGGACTTAGATCAGTTACCATGAAAAAGTAAAAAGCACAACAGCAATATTACCTGTAGTGTATTTTTCTCTCACCACAATGAATTATGAGCAAGATGGTTGTATAAATATCAAAAAGGGATTTTAATTTTCTGCATGTGCAAAATATTATTCAGGATGACACATAAAAAGCTGTGGATCAGAATAACTGGTATACAAGGAAGCTATTAAAAGGTGGATATTTATGTTTCCTCAAATCTCCTATCCTCTTCATGATCCCATTCACTCCCCCTGAGCATCAAATCTAAATTCTGTTTGTTTTCCCTTGCACTCCAGTTATTGAACTGACTCTTTATCCAATCTAGGCATCCTATCAAATGTGGTTAGCACACACTAAGAAAAAGAAACTCATCCTTCTCCTCTGAAACTATTCAGACAAGGGCAATAGGTAAAAGAACGCTGCCAGTAATTTCATCTGCTAGAACTCATATCCACAGGCAAAATATTAAGGAAAAATCTGGGACTTTTCTGCTTCAAAACAATCAGAAGCCACGTATGTATTTGTTCTTCACAGAAATTAATTTTTCACTGTGACACAGGACATTGTGGCCTGCAGAACAATGTGTCATTAATGGGATTTTCTTTTGAGGAGAGTACAAAATTGAAAGGCACAGCCAACACAGTTTACCTGAGACCCTCCAACAGATTGATGACAATTATGGATGACAAACTGTGGCTGTTTTATAGGCAAAAACTATCAATGCTTACACCACAGAAACATGCTAGCATCTTCAACTAAGTTTTTGTGCAGCTTCTCCAAGGAACACAAGGAAATGGCAAATTCAATTCCATGGAATCAGCTGGCAAGTCTAACTCCTTGAAATCAATTTACACTGAAATATTTGTGTTTTCACTATCAGAATGATTACCATCCTGGTAAACCCTGTCTAATACACCCTGGCTACAGGTGCAAAGCAAATTGTTGCAAGGCAAAATTACTTTTTCCAGAGGAAGGCAAGAGAAACAAGCCAGTTCTATAACCTGCACAAAATACGCAACCCCTGGGAAAAGAAAAAAATAAAACAAAACAAAGAAACAAACACCCCCACCCAACAAAACAAAAATGAAACACACAAGTGTTTCAAAAGCACTTGTGCGTTATACTTGTAGACAGAATTTTCAATTTCATGTCAGAAGAATTCTTACTGCCATCTCAGGCAACTAAAGAGCCAAGACTCGACCTTATTCCAAGGCCTATCTTGATTCTGACAGTTTTACAGATACCTTGTGCTAAAAGTGTCATACTGAGTTTGATAATAGAGGAAGTCTAAATTCCCAGCCCATGAAAATTTTTAATGGCTTAAGTCATGATTTAACCAACTGGAAAGTTTCTTGGAGTTTCATGGACACCAACATGGTATTTGTACATAGTCATGTGTTTCATTTTACCAAATGACAGTGGAAAGGTTCAATTGCCCAGTTTCTGCTCTTCCATAAAGACCTTCCCACTTCAGCCTCAACCATTTGATTTAACCATCTCTTGTCAGCATTAGAGCATTTTTCTCCATTTTTTCAAATTAATGCTATTTTTTCAGTTTAGCTTTAAAACTAACTAAAGACAACAATAATAATAACAATAGCAATTATATTTTGGAATTACCAAGAGGGGGCTGTCCCTTTCATCTGAAAGAAGAACAATAGAGAAAGCAAATCTGTTTTCTTTGATGCTTTTCTTTAAGAACCTTCTTTAAGATCAAATATGTGTGACCTGGCAGTGACCTGGGTTCCCATCTCAAGCCACACACATCAATTTTTATAAAATCAAGCCATCATACCTGAGTAAACTGGTGAAAGAACAAGCAAGTGAGCCACAATCTTATTCCAAATGCATTGTTATTTTACTGCAAATTTAGTAATATTCCTCTATCTTCTTTAATACCTGGGTTGCTGTTGTTCATTCTTCACATTGCCAGCAGATCATAGGCAGATGACTGGCAAGTGATGGAGCTTTCAGAACTCATCCTGCTTCTTCTTTCTTACATCAGAAGAACAACCATTTATTTAGGTGAGACAGTATTTTCTACATCTCCTTAACTGATTTAGTGAATATTTAGAGACAGCTTTGCAGAAAGAGGAAGGTTTGCGTCAAGTAGACAAATAAATTCCACTCATTTATGGAGACTAAGCAAGTGTTGTATAGCAAGAAAACTGTACAGAGTCTGTGCTCTTGATTGATCAGATTCAACTACTGCCCAGGATCAGAGCTATTGCTTTCAAGAGTCCCATTTCCTACAAGTGCTTTTCAAGAGTCTTGGTGAGTCTGCTTCAACAGCACAGCAGTGTACCCAGTATACCAGTATACAAGTACCAGTGTACTTGTCTTTCACAAGTCCTCTTAGAGTACCAGGAGACAATGTGGATTTTGCCACTGAGAATGTGATTTCCACTTTTGATTATGCAACCACCTTCAATAACAACTTCTTGAATACTTGAAATGTGCCCTGGGAATCACGCACCTCATAAGAATTCCTTTAGGTGTGCAGTCATAACAGATGTCTTTGCATTTCCCCATTTCAATTTAAATTCCACAAAATCAGCTGAAAGATCAAGTGAAGGGATGACGCACAAGATACAAAGCCCTCAGGCGGTAGTGGATCTTCAGGCAACATCCAGCAGGCTGGTGGAACACCTGCATGTAATGCTGTGGACACTAGAATGTTCCAAAGGACTTTCAAGGATAGGATGGACAAGCTCACAGCAGATAATTCCACTGAGAATCATTAAATACAGAAAACCTACCTATATTCAGAAAGCCACTGGACTAAAAGTAGAGAATGAGAGGGACAGGAAAATATTAGGGGAAATTATTACTTTACCTTGTACTTCTATTTTCATAAAAATCATTGCTTTGGCCAGTACAGGAGACAGGACACTGAAATACAACAGACCACTGGTTTAATACAGTGTAGACCTGCCCTCCTACACACTCTTCTGGAGTATTGGATCCCAGAACAGTGAAAAGGCCCTACAGCAAGCAGATGATGTGAGACTCTGGTGAAACAAACAGTGTGAGCTGCCCACACCACACGTAGGATCATAAAGGTCTGTGTTTCTCCGCTCAGCCTTTTCAGAACTTTAAAAAACCTACACATTAACCTCAGTGGTACAGGACGTAGGCAGAAAACTGCCTACCTCTTTGCAGAAAAGGACAGCCAAAGCCAGCATCTAAATGACGGTAGGCAACAGCTTTTTGGTAAGATTTTCTAAATATTATGTATCCTAATTACACAAATGGACAGCCAACGAGTTGCAAATTCCCCAGTAAAGCCTGCCTAGCACAAGGTCTTTTAATTCTACCTTTGAAGTGAGTGATTTACAGGAAATGAGCTAGAGATTCAGTGCTGACTGCAATCAAGACCCTTATCTTTACAATGAGCATGATTTATAGCAATTTTATGCTAATAGCTCTCACCCATCATTATCACAAGAGAGAATATATGTCAAAATTCTTTATTCACCCTAAATCACACATCAGCCAGGCTTCCCATTCAAAGTGTCTGATTGGGACCTACAGAAGCAGAAGGCACAGTGTGCTGCACACAATGACTTTCACAGCATTTTAAGCTCTCCTCTTACTTTGGACAGCTTATAAAATGGCAGAACATTTTTTTGAATGACAAATACAGTTCAATACAAGCTGCAGGTTTGGGGGTGGACATCCAGTTTTAGAAAACTTACGAATATCAAATTTTTGTCCTTCTTTAAATATCATATCTAATTAATTTTTTTTTACATAAACAGTCCCTTGCACCCAAACAAAGAACATTTATGACTATCAGGTTTATACAGAGGCAATGTGCATGGATTTGAAAACCATAGCTATTGCAGGCTGAAGAGTGTTATGGGCAGATCCCCACTACACTCTTGCAGTTGCTGCCTTTCCAACACATCCACTGTTGGAGGCAACACTGAGCTGGATGGTCCCTATGTTTAATCTGACAGTCCTGCCTTTTAATGTGCCTTTGAACTGACTGTATTGAAACAGATTGCACACAGCTCTTCTGGAGTGCCCACTTTTCAAAAGTAAAGATTAAACTTACATCATGAGGGAGTACAATAGGAATTAAATCTTGAGGGAGTTTCAGGGATTGTAGGTGCAAAGCAACTCCTAGGAACTAGCAGGAGCCAGGGAACAGAAACAGAATTTTCTTTGTTAAGATTTGTCTACCCAGTGCTTATTCTAGCTGGATTTGAAGTGAAGAACTTCAGCTTACATGATTGGAACTGTGTTGTTTTCAGCGAGCCAGCCCAATCCCGCTGCATACTGAGCAGCACTGAGTGCCACAAGGTGGTATCTTTCTTGCTCAGCACTTTTTCACTTCCTATCAGGATCCCCTCTGTGTTCATCCTGGATCTATTTATAACAAATGCTTTCCTATAGGCCTGCTACGCCAAATACCAAAAATTGCTCCCACTCACTGCAAGGCAGAAATTCTATTCCTGTGTAATTTATTCTGTCTTTACAGTTCTAACCTAGAGTACTGTGCAGATTCAAACCATTTGCAACCTTTCATCATTTTCAGTTATGTGTATACTGCAGCAGGCTTCTCCCACATAGATTAGTCAGCTCACATCACCAATAAGTAAGTGCGTGTAAGGGGGACACAGAAGCTTCTGCTTTTGAAAGACATATGTAAAAGCTGAGTTCTTACATTTTGTGAACTAGCCTGCATCTCTGTGAAGTCATATCAATGGAGAATATGCCCTGGTGATTAGAGACCTGCAATCTATTTTGGTACATGTCAGGAGAAGTGCAGGATGGGTAACCTACATGCACAGTGAAAGTCAAAATTGCAGCTCATCCTCAGAAAAAAAACCCTGTTTTCAGATGTGTCCTTGTTGTATAAAACTTTAGACTGGTTTAGGCTGTAATAATCAGTGTTTGATCAAATATACATCCCTCCTGGGACAGCCTTCCTGATCATTTGTTATCAGTAAAAATATTGGTATCTTTTTTAATACCCTCCGCTTTATTATTTTTAATCCTTTCCAACTAGATTGTGTATGCTGCTTGCATGTATTCTCCTCCTCAGCACTCAAAGTTTCCACATGAGAGTTGGACCTTCTCTCAAATTCACAGCTGGGAACAATACCCTATGCTCACCTGCGTGTCTACACTAAAACCATACCAAAATGAACAACAGCCCAAGATGAGTTTCTCTGTGGGAGCTTCTCTATGTGACATCTCCCTCACTGAGGATGCCTGGTTGACACCAAACTCCATGATGTGGATCACCTGTGCAAAGAGCCTTTTCCATGACTGCTTAGCCACATTCCTGGGATCACTTTGGTCAGTGTTGTACAGGTAAGACCTCTCATATGGTATATACAATGAGTGTAAAGGTAAAAGTGATCATACACATATACTTCCTTTTGGTACTCTTGTAAAAACAACAGGTTGCCAAGAGAAGCTGTGGGTGTTCCATCATTAGAAGTGTTCAAAGTCATGCTGGAAGGGGCTTGAAACAACTTGATCCAGAAGAAGGCAGAAACACTGAAACTAGATGACCTTTGAAATTCCCTTCAAATCCAAAACATTCCATAGCAACTTGACAAAGGATTGCCAAAGGATTGCCAAAGGATTGCCAATACTGATGATTCAAGCCCCCCCTGGCCCAAATCAGATCGAAGTTATCTTCCTCAGGACATCAAGGCACAGTGAAAACCAAACATCACAAATAGGAAAACAGATACTAGAATGAGCATCCCCATCCCAAGGTTATCTCAGATACGCACCCCCAAAGTACAACCCCCACTCACTGAGTACAATGTATGACTAAAGTCACTCAAGCTCCATCTAAACATAAAGAATCAGTATAAAAATTAGTTTAAAATACAGAAATGTTGAGGGGAAGACTTCTGGGATCTGTCGAAAGGCTGGACCTGTCTTCTCCCCATACAGGACTACCTATTGGGTTAGAAAAGTAGTCTGTGCCTGCTGAATTATTATCTCAAAGGGGTTTAGATCTTGTTAGTGTATTGCTTTAAACTAGTATATTACTTTGAATATACTTTCATAGTCATATATCATCCGCAATTCTCAAACCTTAACCTGTCCCAATTTTATTAATAAAGAGAGTTACTCTGGTCAGGATGGCAAAGTCACCCGGTTCACATATGATACAGCTTTACCTTTAAGCTTTAATTCACTCTTCTGTGAAAAACAGTAAATACCTTTCCACGCTTTGGAAAATGCCTTACTGTCTAGCAGTTCTAAAGAAGCAGGATCCATTGTTAATACCAAAAAGGTGTTCCAATGCATGCAGGAGGAATTAGGAGGCTACTACCTCTATGGCTGAAAACAGTGTAAGAAATCTAGCTGCTTTCCAAAGAAATGGTTCATTTTGCTGCTACTTATCAAAAGAGCAGAAAAACAGTGGCTACTTAGCCCCAGGAGGACGGACAGCCTTCAGACATTGTAATTACAGGGTATCATGAGCTCCCCCAAAATGAAAATGAAAATCCAAGTGTCTCTGTGAGCTAATGAGCCCCTAAGCCTCAATTCCAACTAGCAGCTGCTTATCACAATTTAAAATCTGCTATGCAAAAGAACTCAGACTCACAGCTGCATCTGAAGCAATACTGGAGACAGAGAACTGATGCAAAGAAAGATGGGACATGACCTAGAAGCATAGCTGGAAAAATGTGTGACTTCACACTCTTCAAATGGGCCAAACACCAAATGTTTAAAATGAGGGGTGAACAAAGTTTTCTGCTGTCAAGAATAAATGCCAGTGGCTGCATGAAACAAGGCCTAAGAACTGTCTTATAAAGAAAATTAGCAACTGATGACTGCAGCCTGCATCTCCCTACAAGTCTCAACATGTCGTGGCTCTCACTGATGGTCTGGCTAGCTGTCAATAGTTCTGCACACATTTTCAGCTCTCTGTCACGCAGAGATCACAGTCTAGGCCAAGACAACAAAGAAGGAGAAAGTATAAAGGCTTTTATAAGTAAGTTTTAGTTTCCTCAAAATGTACAGAAAACAAAGGAGCCCCAAGCTAGTAAAGCAGCAACACATATGCTTAATATTAGCTCATGCTTTTTACTTTACTGACCATTATTTATAGCTTTTCAAGATTAAAGACACAAATCATTAGCTGGGATCAGAGCAATCCCATTGATCTACATCTTATGCTACACATCCCAATTTTTCAACTTTAGACAAAGTAATATTTTAACATTGGGTAAAATGTTATACTGTTAAGGCAAGAATCAATACAACTGTTAAAAGCTGATGATTTTTTTACCCCTTTTAAGTCTGGCAAGGTTAACAGATAGTGATTTAAAGAGAGATCAAGAGATAGGGAGAGATGGGGAATATGTTTTTAAGCACTTTTTTTTAAACACAGTTTTTGCTTAGACCGTAAACCGAAGTCTCAGTTTCAAACATAATATGAAAGAGAGAACCACTAATAGAGAAACTTTTTCGTTGAGTGTCATCCCTCAACTGCAAATGGAACAATCTGATTAATCCTTGAGTCACTTCCATTCTGTTTCTTCCTTTCGCAAACACTACCAAGGAATTTCCAGTTACAAAATTTAAAAAGAACAGACCAGGTTATCTCTTTTTGCGAACTCAGTACACTGTTTTCCAGTGCAGAAAGAAGTCTTCCCACCACCATACAGGCAACCTACACACAAGAGGCCACTACATTGGCCACAATCACCGGGAAATCACACCTCCTCCTAATAGATGGTATGAAAAAATGATTAAATGTCAGTGCTGCTAGAAGTCTCTAACATAGTCCTAAATTAGCACACCTGAAGACCACCATGGGTTTAGACTTTTTTACTAACAGAATGGAAGACAGAATTAAGAAGCACTTTTTGCCTCTTCAGGTTGGAAACTTGAAGTGTTGTTTGACTGGTAGGTATATACAAAATTCATGTGTCACTTGTAAGTTTATGCCAGTTACTCAGTTCAAGAGAAGTGCAACTGTCACGGATAGTCAGAAAGAAGGACAGCAGATCTTATTTACAGCAGCTTCAGGCAATTACTCAAGGGACCTACTCCCAACACATGCTACTGTAGTCTTCTTTTCAGCTCCTGTAAATCCTACTTCTCTTCTTGGGAACATGGCAATCTCAGCTATTTTACCCCATATCCTCACTTCTCATCCTCATTGTATTGGCCTTGTTTTAAGACCAGCCTCTTGTTGATTCTGACAAGGGAGCCACAACACATAAAAATCGCTCATGCTAGTTATGTCTTCCTTTCAATTAGAATAAAAAGCAACATCCCTGATATACATACCACCATGCAAATTGCCTCTTGAATACTGAACTAAGGCTCAGATTCTTCCTGCTCTGATATGAACAGAGTACTCCTTCAAGAAGACTCCCATACTCATAGAAGGTTTTAGTTTGTTCCAAAAAAGACCAATATCCATCAAACCACAAAGCAGACTGAAGAGCACATGGAGACAGGTAACAGGACACTGCTAATAAGCAATACACATTGCACAATAATATATAGCAATATATAATGCACTTATAAAGAATCCAATACTTTAGAAGACATAACACCAATAACATCTTGGTTTATTGGTTAGAGTGTAACGCCAATTACCAAACTCATAGATGCTTTGCCAGCATTTCTATCTAAATTCTAGAAGATTAGGGGCATGTCTCCATTCAAGGATATCAACAACTCTGAGGCGGGTAATAACACAAGACCTGTCAGACACCATATTCTGTTGTCAGGATATTTCCTCACACCACTCAAAACCTTCCTTAGCTCCATTGTACCTCTGCTAATTCCACTGCCCTACCAAACTTTCACAGGAGCAAGCCAAGGAATAAAAAGAGTAAACCATTGCAATGAACCCATAAAGCTGACTGCTGTTTAGCAAATTTGAAAGCAACTACAGACCTTCCCCTTCTTTTTGAAAACATTCCACACCAAAGTAAATTGGATCTGCAGTTGTGACCTTCTGCCAGGAAGACAATCCTGATAGGAGCAATCTCAGCTAATATGGGCAACCAGCAGGTATGGTAAAGAAATATTGCTGATGTCCTTTCCTGTTAACTTAAGGGAAAGCATTGCCTCTCACAGGTTCCTTAAAAGGTCAGTAAATACTGCTTCTTTGAGGGAACCTCAAAATTTCCTAGTTAACAGTGGTAGCTGTAGCTATCAGTATGTTTGTAGAAGCTAGCACAAAAGGGCTTCTGGAAAATACTTCTATTGCTTTGTCAAGTATGGAAGCTGATGTACAATTGATTCACTGTCAAGTTGGAAGAATGTGCTCCTGGTAGAATATTCTGCAAGGTCTATCCTTTATTTTAATTAATGGTTTGAATTTATCCCATTGTAAAGTGCAAACAAGGTGATACAAGAAAGCAATAGATGCAAGGCTTGTTAGGAGACAAATACTTTGCATTACCAGGGAAAAAAACAGAGCACCTTTGAAGCACAATGGCATTTCCACAGTTCTGTATCTGGAGGAAGGCAAGCAAAAAGGGCTGACAAAACTACCAAAACAGAACGAAGTTAATATTATAAGTCTTCTCAAATGAAGGAATGAAAGAGATAAAGTGCAAAACCAACAGTTCCTACTAAAAGAGGAATATTCAAGTGCACAAGTACATGAACACTTTCTGCAAGGAACTCACTGGCAGTTTTGTTGAAAAGATCAAGACAGATATCTAAGTTACTGTCACAGCTAAGGCATAAAATAGACAAGATGACATTTTTCTCTGCCCCTACAATTACTACAAGATCATGATGAGAGGAAAATCAATGCAATAGCTTTGATTTGAAAATAGCTTATATTGGAGTTTAAAGAGAAGAGCTACAAAATACTGCTCTTCCTCATCCTGACATAGTATATCAGGCAGAAAATCCTCCCATTCTTCCAAGCCATTGTGTTCTGCTGGAAATGTTTAAATGACCTTATAACCTCTACCCTGTTCTTTTTATTAGTGGCCAGAATATTCTGGCTAATGCTGTATTTCATCCTTCTTTAGCAAAGAACTATCACAGGCCCTTTTAATTACTCCATTATCACCTTTTGGGCCAGAAAAGGAACACATGCTTACTGCAGCTGTAAATGTTCCTCAGAGATCTGCTTGGGGAAACATGTTTTTTAGATGTTAAATAATGAAACACTAGTCTCTAGTTAAAAAGGTATGTGTTACCTTGCAATATCCATTTGAGTTCTGTAATGAACTTGATCAAGATCTTCAGCTGGAATGTTACACAGACAAGTTAATCAAACTGAAGTTGAGATAACAAATAGCTTTTCATGACGAATACATCCTATCACCAAAATGAGTCAAAGTCTCTACACCCTTTGATACCGCGTGGCTAACTGGTTTGTAGCACAGCCATGTATTTGTGCTTATGCTTACCTGCATAATCACACAGCAGTGGAACCATTTTTTCAGACAGACCATGACAGCTGAAGTCCAGCCTACCTGTGCCATGACACTGAACTGGAATACTAAAGGCCTTACCCCAAAAATGTAGTGACAGCACCACTGCCAGACCAGCTGGTTTCCTCTCACACATTTGTTGTTATAGGCACAATTTCAGAAGAAAGTAATGTTGGGTTCATGCACACATTCTGCCCTCTGGTATAAACCAGACTGAGCTTCTCATAACCTGGAGGCCTGCTGACAATGCACTGGCAGCGAAGAAAAAATGTCTAACAATTGACTGCCATCCAAGACTCGAGGTCAACAACATGTCAGGAAGGAGAGCTAAAGAAGTAGCTCTGCTTCAGATAGTGGGCTGAGGTGATGGTGGGCAGAGAGAATAAAGCTCTTGGCTCACACCTTCTGTTCCCCAATATCCTTCAGAGGCCCAGAATATTCTGGAAAACAGACATGACTTCTCATATCACCTGTGAAAAATTATCCCATGGGCCATAAAATTAGAGAAAAATTTGTAGGTGGACAGTCTGTCTCATTTACCATACTGGTATGTGCTCATGACCAGAGTCAGCTAAAGTCAGACAGGTTTCTGAGTAGCTGATTACATGCATTTTGCTCTCTATACTTAAGCAACAAGGCTGCAAGGTCAGGACATTCTCCAAGGAGCAGACAAACTGTGACAGTACTCTTCTCTCACTATCCCAGGTGCACTGCTTGTTTTGTTTTTGAGGGCATGGAACAGGATTTAAATGAGAAAAAATCCCATCAAATCCTGCCCAACACAACTAATTTCTTATTTTTTAGAGAGCAATTACTGCCAGTTTTAATACATGTCTTAATGAAGACTGATTCATGAGCTGACTCCCTTATAAGGGCTCTGTAGTTAAAGAGACTGAGAATAGACACCTTGTTAAAATAAAGCTCTGCTGAGCATTTTGCATTTCAACAGTTACCTCTTATGACTTCTTCTATTTGGTTCTCTAATTAAAAGCTTAGCAAACATGAACAGGGAGCATTTTACAGAACATAGGGAACCTTAGGTCTCTCCGCTTGAGCCCTGAACTGAATTTAACTACTCAGAGACTGTCAGTGATATAATCATGGTGCATTAACCCCTACACATGTGCTCCACTGGCAGTTGCAACAGTTCTTTCAGAAGCACCATTTACATATTAGCTCTGTAATCCAGACTGGTGAGCTTTGCAAATTCATGGCTATCATTTCTCATTCTTTGTCCCCACTGCTGGGTTCAGCAAACACCTGTCTCTAAATAGCAGCAAGCATCAGAATCTAGACACATGGTTGCAGGAAAAATGTTGCAGCTGTCCAAAAAAGGGTAACAGGTTTATTGGCGGATAAGTGGAGAGCTGAGCCCTCTAAAAAGAATTATTGTTTCACTTCCCTCCTTCCATCATTGTGATGGTCCTGATAGATAACTGGTAGGAACAATCCCTAAAATTTCTATGAAGCACAGACAGCTCTAGCTGTAACAAATAGCATTAGCAAAATGTCAGTAGATTCATGCTGTTACCACCCACCAGCTGCACCTTAAAGGGTGTCTGCTCCTAAAGAGTACATGAGAAAGGGGTGCCCAGCAGTGCCATGGAGGTAGACAGGAGTGATTTACAGCCCTGTGCAGGGCGATAACGTGGGCATGAATCACCCAGTGCTTTCAGAGAGAAACTAGATTGGAGGTTGTGTGGTGAGGGAAACTGGAAAGAAAGCATTATCAGGCTTGTCCATCTTTCTTATATGGAATATGTAAAGCATTCTTGATCCTGGGCATGACTAAACAAATCCCTACTGTGCCTTCTCAGGACATTGCAGCAGTCCCAAAGTAGCTGAGACAAGTGATGCCAATTAGATCCTCCTCCTGTTAGGCACTGCATTTTAGATGAGGATAGTCTGATCCTGGTGGATACATCCCAAGAGACACTTCCTAAACTCTCCCATTAAGTGGTTATAGTGCTATCCTAGCACAGAAGTAAATCAGACAGATAACATTCTGACATGAGGGTTCTTGGCTTGAGGGAGAAACAGGAGACTGAAAGACAAGCCAAGGTCCATGTCTGTGTCTGTCAGCTATTAAAAGAAAATTAACCATTAAAATCATTATTAAACAAACCAAACAAGTAAGGAGAGAAAAAAATCTGAAATCATGTGTGTTTCTCAGATACTTTCAAATTTCAATTGGCACTGAAACTACCTGAAACTTCAGACTGTTTGAAATTAAATGTGGCCTTCCCCCTGATGTCAGTCATCTTTAAGTCAAGGTCTTCTGAACCTTCAAGGTTGTCAAACTACACAACTATTATATTCTATTGCTCTATTATATTCTGTGTATATCTCTGATTAATCCTTCTCAACAGACAAAAAATTTTCCTAGAAAGATGAACAGCATTTCATTCTCATAAAATATTTGAAGATGTAGTAGTGTGATCTTTCTCTTTTGCTCTAAGTGAGCTGCACTTGGAGCAGCTCTGGCTCTAGTCATAACCAATGAACTCAGTCATCAGCTTTGTACACTGTCTCCCAGAATATCTGCATACTGCTTCCTTACCAGCCCATTCCTTCCTGATAGGGAAGTTCAGCACAAATGCAAGAAGGGGGATTTCCAAAGGCTTTTGTCCATCAGCTCTTCTCTGATCCCTGAGAAAGTATCGTCCAAGATATGAAAGGAAGATGGGCATAGATGGACACTCCTGTTTTGCTGAAGCCGAATGGGAATCTAGGCAGGTAAGGGGAACAGCCACCTCATGCGGCAGAGAACAGACTTTCCAGTCCCGAGACAGCTTTCAAAAACTGAAGTGGTAAGTGAGCAGCAAGACACTGAAGCTGAAAATGGATAATGGGATTTTCAGAAGAGGAACAAGTTAGTTTCCCCTGCCCTGTCATCAAGAAATGTATTTACAGAATCATCTTTCCCCACTGTCAGAGACAGAAGTAAAGCAGAATTCCCATTGCTTTTTTTTCACCTGTTAAGTCATCATGCTTGAATGTGCAGGTGGAAACAGTGCTTCCATAACACAGTAACAAGCCACGCTGAGCATGCAGCCCAAAGAGACAGAAGGTACTCCTCCTGGCACCTGGGAGTCCCTGAATAAATCTGGTGCTGCATTCCAAGCACACCTTCATCCCTGCTGCAGATACCTCCCCAGAGATACCTGCCTAGAAATGTAACAGATCCTACAAGTCTTCAGGGCTTATGAGTTCTTATTGGATCCATTTACTCTTTAAACTTTATGAGAAGAATTTTACTTTCCCAGTTGTCCTGCACTGAACAGGCTTACTTTTGGTTTGCTCCCTGGGCCTTAAGCGAGGGGAGAGAATAGATGAGGAAATTTATAGAACACTAAGCCAATGTCAGTTTTTATTAACTACAGTGTTTTTAGCATGGACCACATGGTACCTGCTGTCATTAACCTAAAGGGTATTTTGTTACCAAAGATTGCTAGATGGGAGCTTGGTCACCTCCTACTACCTGGATTACTTATTTGCCTTCCTAATGCCTCTAATGATTTATCAGAGAATTTGCACTGCATAGAAGTTATAAATAATGCAAAGTGTCGATGTGTTTTATGTATTCACTTCAAACAAAATATAAACCATGCTGCCCTTGCTTTTGCTGACTTTGTGCCTCTTTTGGATTTAAAGCTTATTTCAAACCTTTTATAAACTAGACTATTACCTTTCTTTTCTTGCCATGAAATGCACACTTATTCAATTAATCACTTTTGCATTCCATACTGACAGCCAAGGCTACTGTGAAATATCTGTCACCCAAAAGCTACTAAACAAAATGTTTATCACTTAATCCTAATCATAATTTCCAGCTAACCAGTAAAGCAAAAAATAAATCACTTTATCAGCTCCACTCTCTTTACATCTGCTTTATTCCCAACTGTAACATAACCAGTTATAATTGAGTTGCAGTTTAATCAACTAAGTGGGCCACCCTGTGAGGAAAAACGGAGGGGGAAAAAAAAAAAAAAAAAAAAAAAAAAAAAAAAAAGAAAGAGAGAATCTAGGTCGCTCTGTTCTGAAGACAGCAAAATAGATAATTGCTTCACTCCACAGCCTCCATGCTGCACTTGAGGTATGTTTGAGATCTTATGTAACTAATACCATCCCTAGGATAGCCAGACCATCCCTAATAATATGCCATAAATACCACTTCCATGCACATAAAGGTGATAGATCTGACTTATCCTTTTCAGGCTGCGTGAAAACAAGGACTATTCCAAGCCATGAGATTTGGAGGGGATTTTTGTGAGTTTTTAAGAAGGGGAAGAAAACCCCTTTGATTATTTTATTTGCATATGCAACAAATTTTAAAAAATGCTGGTCTTCAGCTGCAGTAGATTGACAGATCTCTGTCAAGAAAGAAAGCTGAAATTTCTAAGTTACATTATGCTGTATCAAAGAAGTGCCTGTGAGTGCTCAGGACCTTCTTGTGAAGATTCAAGTGCTGAGTTTCACTGTTCAGCCAGAGATCATCCCTGTTGGGCTAGATTAGTTCTACTGTCTTTTAGTTAGAATTAATTTTTTAAGCACATAAAAAAGACATAATATAGAAGGATCTTGTATAGTACAAGACAAAATGTACACTAAAGTGATCCCTAAATAAAAAGTAGACAACTACGTATGAACTAACAATAAGACAGGATGCCTGTAATAGAGAGAAAAAATTAATGGGTGTTGTTAACTCAGAGCAGCCAGCTCACATTAGTCAATTGGAATAAAAACAGCATTGAAACTGACATGCTACATTTAACCCAGGGAGAGGATTCACTATATGAAGCAAAGTCAAAACTCTGCACTTTGACTTCACTTTCCTGTGTGGAAACAGAACACTTGTTTGTGGTAGTGGTTGAGAGGATGCATTTTACCCACTTATTTTATGAAACTGTTATTGTATCTGCCAGCACAGCAGGAGCACATGTGACTGTTTTGGATGAGAGGTGCTGAGTACCAGATGGAAGGAGAACCACCTAAAAAGTTCTACCAGATGACATTCAAAGCCCAAAACCAAAAGTCCCCATCAAGCACCTCCGCCATGAGGCAAGTCATTGTGTCCTCAGCAGGGGATCTCAGACTACATGATCAAAGAAGTTGTTAAACATCTTGACATGGTATTCAAAGGGATGTGAATTGCAGTGGGATCTCTGCTTGGCCCAGTGCTCATTGGCAATATAATAAGATGCACAATCAGAAGAAAGGGATGGCACACTCACCCTTCTCCAGAAGCCACCATCTTGCAATGGCAGTGATCTGGTGTTTTACCCCCCACCTGTGTGCCCTTGAAGGTTTTGTTTGGGTAGGCACTCCTGAATTAGTCAGGCAGCTTTAAGGAGACTTGGTTGCAAAGTTATCAGCCATGGGGAAGGAACCTCGCAAGGCTACAAGAGACATTTGATCCCAGAAGATTCAGTCCTGTCTATAAAGTACATGTCTTTCACCAAGTGCTTTATATCTTATTTATATTTTTTTATTTTAATATATATATTTTTTATTTTATATTTTATTTATATTTTATGCTTTATATGACCCTTTTCTGGGCCAGCTCAAGGCACCCTCTGAAATCGCTGCCTAGATAAGAATGACTTATGATCTAAGTCACACTGTAATGTGAGCCTGAATCCCAAATATTGAGATGGCAGACAGCAAGTGCATAAACTATGGAGTGTAACTGAGTCTAAAAATCAGGAAAATAGTTAATATTGGTACTGAGGAAGATGAAACATCTTATTTTCTTATATCACCTTATTTTCCAACAACTGCTTTTTTCAAAACCAGGAAGAAGTTCCAGAGAAACACTTAATTCTTAAATTACTTTTATTTCAACTGAAGCATAAAACCAAAATATTACCAAATGCATTGAAAACAGCTGTTTCTTTGTAAATTGCAGGTAGAAGTCACCATGGAAGGAATTTCAAGTTATGCTTGTTACATGAAACTCAAAAAAATCCTTACCTGGGCTGAAACACCACAACTGGAAAGATACCCAGTATAGCCATCTGTTCTAGAAATTACTTGTAAATCCACCAAGACCTTTGAAATAAAATCATTTTCAATCTGAATCCAAAAGTTGATATCAAATCAGGCATGGGCATTGACATAATAAAGCTGGCAAACCCCTTCTGTCATACAAATACAAAGGGGCTAAAATGTTTTCAGAAAAGGGAAAATTTACCACAGCTCTGTAACAAACTCACCCAGAGGAACACAGTGCTGGCTCCCACTAAGCTAGGTTTAGTGTCTGTTCTGGACACCACAAGATGTTATCACATATTGGAAAAAAAATGGTAGAAATTTAGTGTAAAAACTAAACCACTCTTTAGGGAAATTCTGTTATTATGGACAAGTGAAGACTCATAGACATGAGCTCTCTATTGAGATACTCAGGACAAATAATTATTTCCTGCCTCACTGGCCCTTCCTTTCTGAGCATGTACAATTATTTCAAATGCACCCAAGACTCAGTTTCCATTTCTTTCTGCTTGCTGCAGCAGCAGGATTCCCCAGAGAGAGCACCTCTCTTCTCTCCCACAAGTCAAACGACAATTTCTGACTCAAGGATGCTCATGGCCAATTTATTCACATCATTCTTGTACCAATACTGTACTTCACTTTAAGTAGCTCCTCCTGCACTGCAGTGTTCACCTCTTTCATGTATTTAGAGAGAGTAGTTGTGTCCCTGCTTAACCTTTTTCCTCAGCATTTTAATCTAGTTCCATGTAATTATAAATTTCCTTTCATGCACCTCTTAATCTTGTCATTTTTCAGCCCAGGTCACATGGAACAGAAACTTCTGATGTTTAAAGAAAACATAGAGGAGAAAGTTGCAATCATCAAGAAAAGTGTTTTAAGAATTAACAAACAAACAGTCAAAAAAAAACCCCCCACAAATCAAAAAATACTCATCTGTTTCTAATGAAGTCAAGCTTTTTTCTAAATATTCTTCCAAGCACTTTTATTCCTGTGTCGAGAAGGAACTATATACATATATTGGAAAAATCTCTGAAATCACTTTCTCTTCTCCTCAATATTTTTACTTGTATTCTTTGCTCTTGTATTATGTTTGGGTTGGTTTGGTTTTTTTTAATTTAGAGCAAAAATAAATCTGAAGGAAACTGCAAAGAGAAATCTAATTCAGAAAGAACAAAACATTTAACTCAGACTCAAGGAAGAGTAGCATGCATAAACTTAGCTTCAGCATAAAGTAAATAACTGCCAGAGATTAAAAATACATTGGTTTGGACATGATGCCTTAATCTCATGTAGTCCTTCGTGTTCACAATATGTCTTCTTTTCTTGATTGCTGAGAAAAAAAAACTTAGGTGTTTAAAAGTTTTCGTTAAAAACAAAAAACAACACAGCCTTAGTAAAACTTTCCCAAAGTCCTCTTGCAATTTAAGATTTTAATTAGTATATGCATTTTAAAAGAATTCAAGAGACAGACACACTTAGGACAGACACTAGAACAGAGGCCAGACAGTCCCACACAGTTCCTGCCCCTTCAGGGGGTGTGCAGAAAGCTTCACACTACAAGCACTAACAACGCCAAGGTAGTGAAGTAGAAACATCAAGAAAGTTTCATTGCCAACAGCAAGCCAAGGACGAATTTTCAAGTCCATTATGTCAGGTAGTTCAGCTCTGTCCAGCACTAAGAAGCAGAAGGAGTGATAGAAGGACAGAAAAATGGTGTTCATTTCCCATGAAAGGAAGGGTAGTTGAGTCTGTTGTTGTCCTGGGATGATGGTGTCCTGTAATGCTTTCTATGCAAGGAGACTGGGAAAGACACCATTTAACACAGAGATCAAGGGACCTTCCCAAGTATACCCAGGGTTCTCCCACAGACAAGGCCAGCAATTGAGACAACCATCTTACATTCAGTTACCTTCAACAGAAGGTTCAAGACTTCTTTTCTGCTGGCCAAATTTGCCTGAGCTCGCCAGCAAAAACAAAAAAATGAGATAGATCCAGGGACACAGAGACATGGCAGCTCAACTATTTGTCAACATAGGCATTGACACACATTTATTTCCCATCCTTTTTTCCTTTAATTGTTGTCTGCCTTCCCCTTCATTGCTCTAATTTTCTCAGGAGACTGAAGTTATCAAAACAACTCCACTATTCCCCACTTGGATTATGTTTTTTTATTTCTTCCTTTGTTTTCCACAGAAGGTAATTCACAGCCATTTGAATCCCAAATTTATGTTGATGTTGTTGTATGTTTGACATTCCTTCAAGGTCAGTATCACTGCAAATAAGCCATGAGACTCAAATCATGATGCAAAAATGCAAGCAGCTACTAAGCAAATTCATTCTTGTAGGTAATCACAAATTCAAATTGCAAAAAGATGCACAAAGTCAGCAGATTAAATTTGTTGTTTGTATTAATGCACTTCTGCAGTGACAGCATCCACCCAACTCAAAAGCAGCTCATTTAAAAATACAGGAGAGAGGGGGAAAAAAAAACAATTCTCAAACAGCGCAGTGTGGTCGTCAATTTGTCCATAGCAGAAAGACACAATTTGTTTGAATTATTTTGTTTCTAATATGCACTGTGATTTGTACCAGTGACAGATCACTAGTAGCCTCTGCCATGTTTGTAATTGCAGCTGTTACGCTTTAGCAAACCACATAAGCATCTGCTCAGCAATCGTCTGAAACTTTCAGCTTTCTCAGCAATGTTCTACATCCTGAGACACGTACTCCAGGCCCAAAATCTAACCTGAGAGAAACATAACTGACTATATCCAAGCTCTCACAATCAGACTCTATGTGAGAAAGTATGATGGCAACCAACAGAGTGCTCAAAGCAGTAAGTTAGCAAATTGCAAAATAGCAGAAGTTTGAGGTTCTGTGTTGACTTGATCAAGTGCTTATTTCAGCACATGGAATGCATATACAAAGCCAGTGCAGAGGTACAGCCTCACCTCAAAGAAGAGCATCCAAGGCTAAGACAGAGTACTTTCTGCCCCACCACTGAAAGAGGAGAGACAGAGAATTTGGAAGAGCCCTCAGCATGCTGTTGAGGGTCTTTACAGTTGTTGGAAGTGGGCATAGAAACTCTGCAGCTTTGAGGGACTAACATCCCAGCTACCACTTCATGAACTATATCTTCTCTCCAATGTCCTGAAAAACTATGAATTCTCACCCTAAGTAAGACTAGCAGAGTCTCGGCAACTATGTCTAGATATTCATAGATGTCTATTCCCTCTCTTGTCTGAACACTATCACAAAGCTCAGAGAAGGGACCTTGGTCTTCAAACAGAAGAAAATGGCTTTTGCATGTAGCCCTCTGGCATGAGACAAGCCAGTAGCAACACACTACATATCTGTCCCTTTCTTTCTGCCAGCCTTCCCTGCTTACTGCCATTCTTCTCCCAGGCCTCCTCAACAATTTAGTAGGCTTCAAACACTGCTGGAGGACATCCCATCTCCATGCAACTGCCACATTAAATTTCCTGTGATGCCATCTTGTTGCTAGCAGGATTTTTGTGCTGTTGCCTTTCTGGGAATGCCCCAGGATGAAAGAGACATCCCCATTTCTGTAAGGGCAGGATTCCTGTCTTCCCTTAGTGGGAAGCACTTGCAGAGGTTACTTAGAGCTTTTGGAGCCCTATACTTACTGCAGTGCTGACAAATACCATACAGTCTCGATTTAACTCAGCAAGACTTCTAAACTCAGCTAGCCTTCATAGATTTGATTTCATATACCTTTATGAATTCAAACCTTACCCTTCTAGTCAGAGAAGAAAGCCCTCCCACATACATCAGACTTCATATACATCAGTCTTCTCTAATGTCTGTGCTTTTGCCAGCACACTAGCAAGTGAGTAGGTCTCCGCAGATAACAGTTGAACTACATCCTCAACTTCCCTCTCCTTAAGAGCCAACACAAAGGCAAGCCAGCAGCTTATTATTTAGAGCATCCCATTTCACCAGGAAGATCTCAATAACTATAATACTTCATCCATTAGGCTCCTGCCCAGCTCCAAATCCACTGCTGCAGATAGCATTTCCTATGCAATGCAGGCTAAAATTTCAGCACTGACAAATCCTATTTGCGCCAAAACCACGCATCTGGCAAGAAACCACCACTTTGCTGCAATTATGAAAGAAAAAAAAAAATAAAAGTCAGAAAGATTCAGGTATACAACAACAGATATTAAAATCAAAAGCATGCAGCACTTCCTTCAAAGTGGACAGAAAAACCAAGAAGAATATTCTTTTCGGCCATGAATCAATCCTAGGCAGACTACTTAATATATGTGAAATTTTATTATTTCTCCCTCTCTGGGAGAGAAAACTTCCTGCTTATCCATGTTACTCCACTCAAGCAGTCTTTTGGCAAGCAGATTGCCTGTAGCACAAATCTTAGTTAAGCTCCTTGTGGCCTTCCTCTACAATCAGCTGAAGGCTGCACATTTCCTCCAAGGATACTCCAATAAGCACACTGCTCACAGTGCCTGCTTGCAAGTAAGACAAACATAAATAAGATCCCAGCAGACACAAGGGAGAGCTTTGTATGATTCTAACAGCAACAAGCCAAACAGAGGAAAGCAAATATAAATGGAAGTTTTCTCAAGAAAGGCAAAGGAAAAAAGGACCTGGTCAGTTTTTCATGTCCTGGTTTGGATCATGGATGCATTAAATAAGTGACTATCACTATAGCTGTTTCACTGGTATCACCTCTACAGCAACCATTTGCTGCCTTGGAAGACATCTTGCTACTTAATCAAATTTCTGAAAGAAAACCTCTTTGCCACCAGGATACATCAGGGAAAAAAAAAAAAAAAAAAAAAAGCCTTTAATATCATTCATTGTAAAAAATGTATGCAACAGATATGCCACCTTCTCCAGATTCCTGCCTCCTGCCACAGGACCCCCGGAAGAAGGGATCAGCACCTCCTTCTCCACTTCCTCTGCTCAAAAAGCTGTAGGGAGCAATGAGGTGACCCCTCTCCCTCCTTTCCTCCAAAACAGAAGAAACAAGTCCTTAGCCCCCCCTCAGAAGACATTCATTCGAGACCTTTCACTAGCTTTGTTGCCCTCCTCTGGATACATTCAACACCCTTAAAAACATTTTGAATTTGTGGGGCCCAGAATTACACACAACACGGTGGAAGTTACCTGAGATTTCAAGTAAGTGGCCCCCCCAACACCTGTCACACGCTACAGTGGGCTTGAAATCTCACCTCTCTTGCCTGATTCTCCAGTCTTTGTGACTTGGATGCACCTGACTGCAAAGTGAAAGACCCAATGCGTTAAATGTTTCAAGGATCACAAAGAAAAGAGACCTCAGAAGTCAATACCAGCACTATTTGTTGGCATTACAACTTGCACTTTTGCATTACAGCTTCTGTCCTGCTACAGAACTTCATACATTCACAGAAGCAGTGGAGCACAGCCTAGTTGATGCATGAGGTCCCAGAGCAGCACAGAGGCTCAGCAGAGAACTGGAAATGTGAGAAACAAGAGAGCGAGTTGGAGAAGGAGAAAACAGAAACCCCTGTGTTTATTTCACAGTGCGTTCCACTGTGAACAGGTCTGTATTGCCACTCAATCTTGTTAAATTCTGCAGGAAAAATTAAGGACTTAATCCTTACTTCACAGGCTACTAAAGTGAAGCAAATGCAGCAGCAGAATATACAGAAGGTCACTGCTAATATGTTAAACACTAGTGTGATTTTCATTCAGGCTTATCTGGCATTCACACACCCTCACATCTTCTCTAATGTAAGCTTAGCACAGGAGCTGCTCTTTCAGAGCTTAAGTCTCACAGTGACTTAAATCCCATTATCTTCATAAGGGTTTGGATCTCTGTCTGCCTTCAAGAACAAGGGGACTCCCTCTGGACTGTGTTTTGTGATACACCCAGCTGAATCAAAGTTGCTGGCAAGGGACATGAAGTGCCCCCCTGCTGGCATGTTCCAGATGACAATCAGGTTGCATTTGTCTTGTCCCTATAGTACTTGAAGAATCCTTCTGAACCAAAACAAGTGTCCAATGATTCTTGACAGCCTGAAGCAGATGTGAAGCAGCAGTCCCCACTCTAAACCACTGTCAATAAATCAGCAAATCATGCCTGTATTAGCTATCATAGTGAATATCTATCCAGATGTACTCTTCCTCCTAGTGGGGTTACACTGCTGTATGAATTCAAGGGGTGCTAGAACCATGAAGAAATTTAGACAGTGCCACTCATATGCACTGTTACATGTGAAAGGATTTCCATAATTTATCCACAGGCTGACATTTAAAAAAGGTCAATATATAAGGCAGACATCCCAACTGTTTACCATTCAGTTCTTACCATTTTTCCCATTCATGGCAATAAAAGTAGCACTTTAAAAGGGCTCTGTGCAGCTTCATATTTAGAGCTGCTCTGTGTTTTGTATACCACAATTTCACAGTATTCTTCTGGTCTGCAGAATGTTGCTTTCTGCAGTAGGAAATCTCCCTCTTCAAACACATCACAATCCAACGTTCCAGTAAATTCATCTCACTTGCCATAGGTTTCCTCTTTTCTCTTTCATAAGAAAATGTCTCAGACTTTGGCCCTCAAATCACCCAGTAACAGAATGACACCCAGAAGAGCTCCATGAAGTTCACTGTCTTCTATTTCAAACCAGTTTCCCTATTTGTCCAAGCCAGCAGTGACAGAGGAAGTGATACAGCGTAGTACTACATGGGAGTCAGGTGTTCATGTACAATTTGCTTTCATGCAAACTTAGGAAGAAATAAGCAATGCACAGTGAAAAGCACTACAACTAAACTTCTTCAGGACCCATTCTGGATCCTCCAGTTCCTGCTCTCTCCTGGGAAATCATAACATTGGTCATGATAACAGTAGCCCAGCTCTGACCTGGCTTGGCAAAGAGCATATCTAATGTAAAATACAGCCATGAAATGACTCACGTTGCCCTCATTTAAAGAGCAGTCACAGGAACAGCAAAGTTACCAATCACCCTGGCTACACACTTCTGTCAATGTCTATGATGCAGCAGGATCAGAGGTACAAAATATCCCCTTCCTGTTACTCCTGTGGGAGAAGAAGCAGCAATTTTGTGCCTTTAGGCGTCCTCTGGCTACTTTCTTCTTGTTTTACACAGCTAATAAGCATCATGACTTCTCCATGGCTTCTGTCACTGTCAGACAATAAATAGAGTGACTTCCATATAGGGTGTTGAAAGGTCTGAGAAGCACAAAAAAAAAAAACCAAAACAACAAAACAAAACAAAAAAACAACCAAACAAACAAAAAGCTACTGAAGGAAATCAGCCAAAAAACCTACTATTTTGTATTGTTTTTTCCTGGACCACAGTCCCCACTGCTAATGAAAGGGTCAAGAATTTTGCCATGAAGAGACCAGGAATTTAAAAAGACACATTTCAAGCTGGTCAACCTCCAGGCAGAAATTCTGCTGCCAACACAGCAGTAAAATCCCAGAGCTAGCAGGACAGCAGAGGATGACCTTCCACTGCACAGAAACAGTAGACTTCTGCACACCCTCTTCAACCACAAGCCAGGGAAAGGACACATTCTACTTCAACAATACATAACCTGTCAAAATGATTTTACAAACCCTAAATACCCTCGTCACAAAGACTTCCAAAGAAAGCAACTTGACACCACATAACTTCCTTTCCTTGGCTGCTCACTTGCTACTTAGCTCACCCAACTATCTAAACACCTCGGTGCCTTCTTCCCCTATGGGCAAAACTCCAAGGAAGAGTAAAATCTGATCATTCTGTGCCATTAGAGACAAGGCTAATATTTTCAAAGTTTGCATCAAAGGCAATGGCAAAACTCCCACAGAAGCTTTCTGTTAAGGCTGGTGTTACTGCTAATTAGCAGAGTGAGATTCTGTCTTCCTCAATAAGGTGAGTGAGGAGGTAGGAGAATGATGTTTTTCTTGACCACTCCCCATGACAAAACCTGGTTCCAAACTCCTCACATGCTTCAGAGACCTGCATACTCCAGTAGGGAAAGGTCAAAAGCAACCACCTGTGAACAGTTTTCAAATCCAGGCTCTTAGCTATCATAAGCTCTGGTCTAAGCTCCATTTTGGGGCTGTATACTGGGAAGAGAAAATGACATACCCATTATAAAAATAACATACCCATTATGGTCTGTCAAGGACACCCAACTGGCCCTCAGCCTTTGTGGATTTTCACCATCCAAGATAGCTGAAGAGTTAAGCTACCTTAGCTGTAGATGCTCTGCAAGCAGAATCTATAGCAGGTCTGATTCTGTGTGAATTAGAGAGGACCTTAATGACAAAATTGCGGGTTTTTTTTTTTTCTTTCTTCCAAGAGTGCCAGAAGAGATTATGATAATGGGATAAGAACTTCTGCACCATTCAAAAAATCCAATCAAACAGAAAATTAATTCAGAGGTGTTCTGGGAAAAGCCGTATTAAACTAAAATCAAAGAGCCATGAAATCCACCCAAAGACCTCCCAGAAAGTGAGGGTAATAAAAATGGTAACAGATCAGACCATATACCCTACCCAAAGAAAGCCTATCAGCCACTAGAGGTTTGGTGCTTTGCTAATTTTGACCATCCTTGTGGATACAATTTACAGATTATTCTGAGTTGGAAGGGATCCAGAAGGATCATTGAGTCCAATCCTTAAGTAAATCTCCCTTTGGATGTCAGAACTGGCAGACAGACACAATTCTGGCCCCAAAGCTAAGGAAGCAAACTATAACCTTTAGTCCTTGGTTTCCTGTGCCAATCTGCCTGGCTTGGATGATTTGCATCAGCTTGGGTTTTAACTCCAGAGAGAAAACAGTGTCCAAAACTACCTTTATTTTCCATATTATGTTTGCACTGGGAGATCTTGTTTCATCTTGTTGAAACCATTTGTAATTTAAAAATAGGACTCTGCTTAATGAATTAGCATTTACTGGATTTTACCACTCTGCAGAGACTTCTCCTTTATTGAGTAAGTGGGTAAGTTCCAGACACATTAAGTCATTTGGCAGATGAGCTAGTGCCCTGGGCAGCATCTTGACAGACATCAGGAGCTCAGACTTCACAAAAAGATGCTTTTTGAATTTACCTTCTCAGAGTGTCCTATTATCATACAAATCCTGACCTTGGCATGCAACATCATGTTAGAATGAAGGTCTGCCCAGGGTGAATGTTGTAAGCAGAGGCAGACACAGCTTCCAACTCACATTAAGTTACCAAGCTGCAGAAAAAAAGCAGGCATCGTAGATGTTATTCCTTTGCTGCAGCCCTCCTCCCCCCACCTTTAACTGCAGTCTCAAAGCAGTTATTTCCCTGTACTGGATTCATGGATCTCCAGCTGTAGTGGCTGTATCTCCAGTTTTCAGGTACATTGGTTCATTTCTGTGCAAGCGACCTTGCACTACAGCAAACATTGCAAAGCCTGCACATCTCAACACTAATTCTCCCTCAAAACAGGCACTGAAGAGTGAAATGAAACAGCACTGCTACCACACAAACTGTTACCTTCTCACGAGATGTCTTCATATCTTGCTGTTTTGTGCAACCGAATTAGTCCCTTTCTTCTCCAGTTTCATCTCCCTGTTCAAAATACCCCAACTAAAATTTGGGTTGCTTGCACTGTTCTTAACATTACAATTTTGCTCCTCTAGTGAAAAACACACCACTTTCAGGGATGAAAACGTTGTTTCCATGCCATGGGCTAGAGTCCTGCAGTAAATGTTGAAGTTGTATATGACATCAATATCACCACACATTAAACATTTACACAGCCCCATGATACTACAGTTTCTTCAAAGAATGAAAAATGCACACAGGAGATAAGAGTACAAGAGAGAATGATCATTTTCCTCTGAGGCCAATATTTCAGTTCCCAACAGCATCCAGCATCACCTCAGTGATGCTTAGACCATTTCTTAGACTGAATGTCCAGGTCAAGCAGCCTAGAAAGTAACTGAGGCGGGAAAAAGGAACCTCATTCCCAAATATTAGTTCAGTGTGCTTTCAATTTGTCCTGCACAAATCCCTACTCCTTCTATTTCACACCATTAAGTTAAAACAATTCTTTACACCCATAAGCTAATATACAGAAACACATAGAAGATTGGCCTCAAATCCAGGTGAAGTATACACTTTACCTGGATTTTTAGGAATACTTTATTAACATTTTCATCCTTAGTGTGGCAGTGTTCTTACTAAAAATAACTCTCAAAATATAAGGGACAAAAATTTCTGCTCTGGCCTTTTTTTTTGTTCAGGATTTGGCCAATCTTTGGGACAAAGACGAAAGAAGGCTTACACACATAGGCAAAATGTCACTCTTTCTTCGGGCTTACTCTGCCTAAACCAGTCTTCATCCTTTATAATACCTGTCTCCATGGAATGGCATGAAACAAATCAAGACCTGCACACTGCACAGCAGGATATGCATCCAGTTGGTAGGGTGCCAATTAGGCATGACCCAGGGCCAGCACACCTTGTGTGGGAAGTCTCTTCTCTGACATGGGGCTTTGGTCTCTGCTTGTTGCTGCCCTCTCCTGCTCAGATTCTTCAAACACTCCACTTTGGGATCATGAATCAGTGACAGGCATGCCCTTCCAAGTTCTCAATAAGCTATTACAGGTGCAGACCCTACCACAGTAGACAATCCTCCCTCTTTCCAGTTGCAAAGGGGAGGGGTAGGAGGAATTCAAGGGCCCTTGTGTGCCAATCACACTTACCTCCTAGAGCTTGTTTCATAACAAAATCCATGGTTTGTTGTTTGGGGTCCTGCCCACCTCACACCTCACATGCACAAAGACGGGGAATCCTTGGAAGGCAGCCTGCAAAGAGCCACAATCAAAAGAGGAATAGTGTCTCTAGGAGAAGAAAAGGCTAATGCCTGGTCTTCTTCAGCTCCCTCCCCACAGCCTTCCTCCCTCCCTTTGTCTGAGTGCAGACAAGTTTCCAGCCCTCCACTCCTCCAGACCCTGCTCTGCACGACAAGGCACCCGAGGAGCAGAGCTGCATGCTGGCGAGCTGTCAGAGGCTGGGAGGAGTCAGGGGTACACGGTGGCTCCCCCAGACTGGGCAAGTGCCCGGGAGCAAGTGCGGAGGAGCAATGCGGTGCCCTTTCATGGCCTGTCTCTTACAGACGGGCAGGAAGGGGTTAAACCTTTGAACTTTCTCGTTTCCCCGCCTGTTTCTCGCCTCTCGGTTTTCAGAGGGTTTGCTCCGAGGTGGCAGCTCCGCCCGGGACCGCCGAGGGGGCATTTGAAGGTGAAGCGCCCTGCAAGTGCCCGGGAGAGCAAGCGGGGGATGCTGGGCGATCAGGATGCGCATGCAGTCCGGGTGACGGGATGGAAAGTCCCCCACCAGAACCCCTCGGAAAGCCCCCAGCGTAATGCCAGCGAGGGCTGCACCTCCTCAGGGTGAGCCGGGACGGCTCAAGGTTGACACCGGCCGGCCCCAGGTGCAGCACAGCAGCCCCGCCGCTCCGGCTGCTGCGTCCCACCCCCAGCCCGGCTTCGGCACCGGGTCACAGCCGTGCCAGCACCTGGAGGGACGAGAGCTGTCCCCGTCTCTGTGTGCCCGCACCCCGCCTCTCCTCTCTGCCCTTCCCGGCTCGGCACGGCCCGCCCGCCCCGGCGCCGATACCTCGCTCGGCGACAGGCGCTGTGCTGAGACGGGCCGGGCCGGGACAGGCGGCTGCGGCTCCTCTCCTCTCCCACGGGCTCCGGCCGGCGCCCCTGTGCCCGAGGGTTGCCGGGGAAGTTGCGGGTGCAGAGTGGGGGAGAAGGAATGAGTCCAGAGCTTCTCCTTACTTTTCCCCCGCGCCCCTCTTTTTATCACAGCATTTCCGGACCATCCCACCGACACGGTCCCTCCTTCCTCCTCCCCTCGTTGCGGGAGCTGGACTCTCTCCCTCCCCCTGCCTCCGGCTCCCCCGCCCCTTCCCTGCGCCGCCCTCGCCCCTCGGTGCTCGCCGCCGAGCCGGGCGCCAGCGCTTCCCAAGCCCCGCCGAGGGGTGCGTGTGTCTGCATGCGTGTCCCCCACCCCATCCCCGGCTGTCTCCAGCAACCAGGTGTCCTTGTGCTTTGCCGTGGGGGGAAGGAGGGGTGGCTGTCAGCCCGCTGTGGCATTTTGCAATTGCTTCCTTGCCTCTCCTCGAGAGTCTGTGTGTGCCAGGGGAAATCTCTGCAACCACGGCTTCCTGCAAAAGGGGGAGGGTGTGGGAGAGCGTTCTGCATCCTCTGTTCTGAGGTCCTTCCCGGAGATCCCCTCTCATTCCCTAGGTCCTGGAACGGGTTGGAGAGGCAAGGAAGAAGATAGGGAGGGAGCAGACTCTTCTCCTCCCCCTTGCTTCGCCTCGGATTAACTGTGGCCGGAGAAGAATCGCCGGCTGCTCGTCTCTGTGCTCTCGCTATCCAGGTGGGGGGGCCAGGGCGGGGGTGGGGGCGGGATGGGGGAAAAGAGAAAAGTCGTCTCCCTGCGATTGCCGCTGAAGGACGCGAGCGCAGCGATCCGCTGTCCAGCCCGGATTCGGGACGGCATCTGAAGGTGAGAAGGAAGGAGCTGTGTACGGTGCGAGCGCTACGTGGCAAAGCAGAGCAGTATCCACTCCAGAGCACTGGCGCCCACCTTTAGGGATTGCCGACAGCCGGCTTGGAGCTGAGTGGGGAGGAGACGAGTTCTGCTGCTGATCCGCCTTTTTGTCGCCAACGGGAGAGGTGGGACAGCAATCCCCAAAGTAACCTATATGGGTCTTAAGGCAAGGACAGGGCTAGGGTGGAATGCTGCCGGCAGTAGTGGGAGCCTGGGGATGGGGAGCAGCGGCGCCTCCCGGGAAGACGCTGGCACGGTCCGTGGGCGACGTCGTCTGAAGGTCAGGGAGGACGCCGGGGCCGCACCTGGCACGGCGCAGAAAGGCATGCAGATCCAGCAGGCATGACAGGCAAGTCAATCCCTCCCGGGGCAGCGATGCCGGCCATCGGGGCCCCGCACTCTGCAAAGATTTCAGATGCCAGCTGCAGATGCCGGAGTGCATGTCTCTACACTCAGGGCAGTGTCTACCACCTGGGTCTGCCTCGATGCCCCATGCCTGTCTAGTGTTTCAAAGGCATTTGGATAATGCCCTTTATAACATATTTTCATTTTCTGTCATCCTGAAGTGATCAGATAATTGGACTAGATTGTCTTTTTGGGTCCCTTCTCCTGAACTCTTCCTTCTATTCTGTAGGCTCCCAGAAAAACACTTTTGCCACCGACATTAGTCTAAGAAACTCACCTGGGTGAGCATGTGCTGCACTTTTACTAATAAGTTTCAGAAAGGAAAAAATAATACCAAGATGGGGGGGAAAACCCTCTTGTTTTAAACCTTAACTCACCCCCAGAAATTACCGTTCAAAAGGCAGGATAAAGTATTTTTTGATGCTTTTTTATACATAATGTAAGCATGTGTCAGCACAGATTACCGTGCTCAAGAAATGAACCTAGGAGCCTGCTGGACATGTGTGCCCAAGTATCTGCGCTATTAACACAGTATTTCCAGATCTATGTTGCCTCCACAAGTGCTTTTATGACTTTGAGCAGGGTTTATAGTTTTGGTCTGTCATATCACACCTTACATTCCTTTTCCATCATATGATTGCTCTTAGAGAGAAGGAAGGACAGTGTCCCCACTCCATGCCACTAAATGTCTATATGCATATTTTGCTCTTATATCCTGGAGTCTGGAAAGGAACAATACCCTCAAGCAGAAGGATCAGAAAAGTGTGAGCTAATAGTTAGAACATCCGATTGCCTAAAATCAGCTTTCTTCTTGTTATTTTGGCAGTCCTGGACAATGCTATATCAAGGAACTCCTGTAGCAGCTGAGGGTCAGCATAGCCAAGTGGGGTGGCTGAGAAATGCCATTATTCCCATTAATAGGCTCCCTGCAAGCTTTGCAATAGTGAGTGTCCTCCCTTTTGTGCAGAGAAGAGTGATGTCATCCACAGGGACTTCTGAAGCCAGACAAAACAATGGGGACTTCCAGAAAGTCCCTGACAGATACTCGTACTTCTTGTTGACCTATTCATAACTGCTGGTCTGTTTCCAGAGCCAGCTGACTCTCCAAGGGTCATGTACCCATGGTTCTGCTTCCAACCTGTACCCACTTTTTCCAGATTACACAGCTGACAGAGAAAATCACGACACATGAGACAGTGAAACAGCTCTTAGCACCAACTACCTCACAGTTCCCTCTTCTTCAGGAGAACAAGGCACATCATCATCAAATCACAAACTCCACTGAGATACTCCCAGTCCCAGCTTCAACATCTCTACCCTGCCTCAATAACCAGCTTCCAAATAAATCCCACAGGATTTAACTTCCAGATGAAAATCTAATCACTTGGGAGCCTGACTTGGGTACCTCCTGTCCAGGTGATACTCTGACTATTCAGTCAGGAAAGTTCCCACCAGTACACTCCTCACCACAAGAGGACCAGGGACAGAGGCAAGAAAGGACACAGTTGAAAGGGTTGATGCAGTCTATAGATCTGTGTCTATTCATAGTCTCAGAAGGGCTTCTGGAGAAGGCTTTTACCTCGAAGGCAGAGCCTTTACTCAATTTGCTGAGAAACCCAGCTGGAAAGATGGACTCATGGGGTTCTGTTAGGTGATTTACCTGCCATTCGTGATGTCTGCTACATGAGAAATAACAGCTCCTGCAGCCACGGTAATGATATGACCAGTGCCACATGCATTTTCTTTCTGATGGCATATAACAATATATTTGGTTAATAGTAATTTATGAGTATGTATCCGGCAGTAATGCAATTTTATAACATTTACTGGACAGTAACAAATCTCAGAAACAGCAGTGTTTTCTCATCAGAGTGAGGGATTGAAACTGGTACCTGTGAATGGGATCTATCCCAGCACCATGGACAGAGAACAGCTGCACATGCTGAGGCTACCCCTCGGCTACCTCCAAAACTTCCCCAAAGACCAAAGCGAGTTCTTAGTCTGGTTTGCACTGTGTAGCTGACATATGCTTCCTCCTGATTGTGGAATAGGCTTGTTCTTCTTTGCAGAACCAGAACAGTAGGAATCCATTTGGTGATCTTGCTTGGTGCAGTTGAAGAGTACAGAAAACTGAGCAAAGATATCCTCCAAGGAGTTTTGTGCATGGAACTCCAATTCCTTCCTTGGCCACCATCTGGGAATCTGTGTTTATTGATATCCATGTAAGAAGTGGAATAAGCCAATAATTTGGTTTGGTGACATTTTCCATAGGAAAAAAAAATCTGCATTTGTTATCTCCAAAAAGAAGGAAAGGTCTGTTTTCAGAAGAAAAAAAATAAATTAGTCAGGATGTTTCATTTCAACATCTTAAACGGCAATGTTTGATTATTCAATTCCATATGGTGTTTGACTACTAAACGGAAACCAATGCCATGTGAAAATGATACTAATAAAAAAGCTCACAAACAAAGTGTAAAGGTTATAGAAAATACATAAACAGCTGCCCAAAATGAACACACTTTGTTTCTTTTTCCCTTTCTTTTTTCCTCCCTATCCTATTATGAGCTCTCACCATTGTAACTGCTGCACTGTTCAGTGGACTGCTGG
Source organism: Parus major (assembly GCF_001522545.3). NCBI lineage: Eukaryota > Metazoa > Chordata > Aves > Passeriformes > Paridae > Parus > Parus major. Next base: position 45,292,228 of record NC_031799.1, read on the forward strand.
CAAGACTTGCACAGGAGCAAGATGATTAGCTTTTTATCAACACAGCTACTGAGACAGAGGAGTCAGGTACTTGCTAAGGGTAGTTTGTGTACATCAGTTGCAATCCCTTCAGTGGTTGAGTTCACTAAACACAAATCTACTGTATGTTTCATTTTCTCTTCAACTGTCAATTCTGACTGTCAAAACATTTCAGAATTCAAGCATTTTTTGCCTCTTCCAAAGTGTTGCTTTTTTTCTTGTTGTTCCATTCCACTTACAGCAGGCTTTAAGGTTTTTATTCTCCAACCAAATAGAAAAAAAACAAAACAAAACAAAAACCATAATATTCTTTTTTAGAAGTGTGTGTTTCCCTTGAGCCAAAATTATAGAAGGATTTTTCAGACATTTCTGATAGCTCTGAAACTCTGGTCCCTTGAGATTTCTTGAAGATGAACTTTCTAGTTGAGCATTTGCTTCAGCTATCACAAGACCAAATTTTAGCTGCCCACCCTCAGAAAAACTGAAACAAACATATATTGTTTGTTCTGTCTCAATGATATGTTAACACAAGAATGCAGAGTGTATATTTTTTAAATATATCATTTGGATTTTTGTTTGGTTTTTTTTTAATGAACATGGATGCCATGGCCTATTTTATGAATGAGCCCCTTGGTAGGCTGCCATTTACAGGTTCTATCTTGTAAGCTGACAACTTCTTGTTGTCATCTACATGTTGTATTCTACCTTTTCTACTCCCCTAGTCCCTCTATCTCCATTCCTTTTTTTGTTTCCTATTCTCTGGATAAGCTCTTGCCTTACCAGACTGATTGCAAGTCCCTTCTCAGCAGGACTCTGATTCCTGTGGATAGGCATGATCAGGTAAATATCCTGTAGCTTTTACCTCCAGGATTAACAGCTCTACATTACAAGGCTTCTTTGGCAGACAGAAGTTGTCCATAAAGCCAAGAATCCATCTTTATCTCTGCAGTGATTAAGTAAAGATGACTCTATCCAAAGCATATCAAGTTCCTGTCATAAGATTATTATTTCAAGTACTTTTGGCAGAAATTTTTTCACCAGTGAATAAGTCATCCAAACCAGAGCATGCTGTGATGTGTTATCTTATACAGGAGTTTAGAAGCAAAGAAGGTAAAAAAAAAAATTTACTGTTCTATATTTGATGCAGTTGAAACATTCTACTTTGATGTATTGAAAGTGCTGCACCTTTTCCATGACCAAATCACTTTGCCTTGACTCTTTGCTTCAAGCAATAGATATCTATATGAAAAGTAAACAAAATCATAGCAGAGTAAATCGGGGTTTTTTCAGAATTCTTTTGTCATGGAGAGGGGCAAAGAGGTCACACTTTTTTCTTTATTGCAATTTATAGTGCAAGCAAGACTCAAAATGTCAAACACACTTTACAACAGAATTTCTATTTTCCCAGGTAATTCTGTGCCTTGCCTTCTTTTATTACTCTGTGCCTTGGAAAATGATCAGAGGGAAACAGCATACTTGGGTGAGATGATAGCCTGGTGTCAGATGCTATGGCCTGTAGTTGTTTTCCTGTGTTAAAGGAGTAGTCTCAAGTTCTGACCTTGGCTTGGAAGGAAGGTCCTCACCTCAAAATGTCAATCTCTGAGCCATAACAAATTTAATTAACATTCTAAACTTTTCATTAAGCATGAAGTGAATATGTCCTTGTGTTTAGTTTAACACAGCCTGATTTTTGGTGAGGGAAGCTGCAGAGGCAGCTTCTGAGGGAAAAAAAACCAACAAACAAATACTCGAAGCTTCCTATGTCTAGCACAGCCAAACCCCGAGGGCTCAGAAAATGGTCGTAGTACTAGCCCAGGTACAGAAGTTGATAATGCTTCTGTGATAACATATTTTAGAAGGAAAAAATTCTCTTGCATGTTCGCGTTCTTCTTTTTCTTCTTCCGAGGGGTGGGGAGGCGGCCGGCGGGGCCCATACCTGCGCGCCAGGACCGTGCCACCAGGGCCATCCTGGTGCCACAGCGGCCACGCAGCCGGCACCCTGCAGCCAGGGCCAGAGCTGCGAGCACCCGTGCGGCAGGGCTCGCAGTGAGCTGTGCCTGCTTGGCCGCTTTCCGCCGGCCGTGCTGCGAACAGAAGGGCGAACAGGGGCGGCGGCAGCAGCTTCTCCTCGGTGCCCCGCATGAGGAGAGGCGCTGGCTGGGGCCGATGTCGCGGTGGCACCGCCCGCACGGCTGTGGGGAGACAACGCGGCCCAGCCGAGGGGCAGGACGAGCAATTCCCCAGTGCGGAGCCCGGACGGTATCAACCTTTCAGCACTGCGGAACCCTGCAAGAACTTTTCAGCTGACAGAACTTGAGAACAGACAATCCCACAGACACTGATTCTCCCCCGGATCAGGGAAAAGGGAAAGGTGAAGACACGTGAGGAGAACAAGATGGCGATGCTGAGGTCGATGAAAAGGAGGGAGGGAGGGAGAGGAGGAGGTGATTCGGGCATCAGCGCTGAGATTCTTCTGCAAGCCATGGTGAGGACTATAATATAACAAACTGTTTCCCTGTAATTCATGAAGGGCATGGGGGATGTAGAATTCACCTGCAGCCCATGAGAAAGAGGTGCTCGCACTGGAGTGTATGGATGCTGAAAAGCTGTAATCTCATGGGGGACTTGAACACAGAGAGGGAGTTAAACTAGAAGGGAAGTAGCTCCAGTTTTGAATTATATTCAAGGCTAGAGGCTATATCCTGCCTCTAGCAGGAAGAGGCATGGGAGAATCGGGTCTTTTGGATGGTGTGGATCCAATGGTCTGGCACATCAGAGCCACAAAAATGTGAAGTTTTAGTTGACACTGGCATGCAGTGCACCTTGATCCCTTCAGGACATGTGGGGGCAGAACCTGTTTCCATTGCTGGGGTGACGGGGGGATCGCAGCAGTTGACTCTGTTGGAAGCCGAGGTGAGCCTGACTGGGAAGGAGTGGCAGAAACATCCCATTGTGACTGGCCCAGAGGCCCTGTGTATTCTGGGCATAGACTTCCTTCAGAATGGCTATTACAAAGACCCAAAGGGACTCAGGTGGGCTTTTGGAATAGCTGCTGTGAAGGCAGAGGACATTAAGCAATTGAACCCTTACCTGGACTATCAGAGAACCCATCTGCAGTAGGACTCCTGAAGGTGGAAGAACAGCGAGTACCAATTGCCACCGCGACAGTGCACTGCCGGCAGTATAGGACAAATCGAGATGCTGTGATCCCCATCCACAAGATGATCTGAGAGCTGGAGAGCCAAGGGGTGCTCAGCAAAACCCACTCACCCTTCAACAGCCCCATCTGGCCTGTGCGCAAGTCTGACAGAGAATGGAGACCGACTGTGGACTATCGTGCATTGAATGAAGTGACTCCACTGCTGAGCGCTGCCGTGCCGGACATGCTGGAGCTCCAGTATGAGCTGGAGTCCAAGGCAGCAAAGTGGTATGCCACTATTGACATTGCCAATGCATTTTTCTCCATTCCCCTGGCAGCAGAATGCAGGCCTCAGTTTGCCTTCATGTGGAGGGGCGTGCAGTACACCTGGAACTGACTGCCTGCATTCTCCACCAAAATTGTCATGGTTTGACATTGGCCAAAGCCAGGCACCCACAAAAAAGACCCACTATTTACTCATTCTCCTCTGCTGTAGTTGAGCAGAGGAGAATGAGTAAATAGGTTTTTCCTTGGGTGCCTGGCTTTGACCAATGTCAAACCACTGCAGTGCTTATCTTTTGATATTTCAGACACTTGTAGAGCAATTACTCTTAGGTTTGATGCAGATGCTGTGAAATTAGGCTGTTACAGTATTATGCACTTGACACTCAGATATTTCTGAAGACACCATGGTAGTTAGATGCAGTCTGAAAGCTCAGAAATCCTCATACCTTCCTATTTCAGTTTTGAACTGGATCTCCACTGCCTCACTTTGATAAGAAACCTAAATATATGATGAAAAAATTTTCTAGGTAGAGTGTATTTGCTTAATGAGATGAAGGGAATAGCAGTACTTGAAAATAAATCTAGGTCATCCACAAGAAATAGACATATATGTCACCTTAGAATGTGTTTGTTGTTTTTGTTTTTCACCTCAGCAGAACTGTAAAAAGTAATGTGTAATGTCACATAATAAAAGTTTCCAGCCGGCTTGTTCCCTGCATTTACTGGTATGACATTTCTCCTATTGATCCATTCCATGTCAGTGAATCAAGGGTGCCACAGTGTTGTGGGAGCAAGGTTGCATCCAGGTTGCAATGCTGGAGATTCTGTCCCCTTGCATTGCACAAACACACACAAGGAACGCAATGCAGTGAGGGGACCCATCTAACAGGGTATGCACAGCCTAATACATCACACTGTTCTTTCATCAGCTTCTCTCCATGGGGCTCCACAGACATACACTACCATCCGTTTTTCTTCTTCATCTTTGTACTGCCAGTTGATCCTCTGTGTCATAGTCCCCATAATAATTTTTCCTTCTGGTATTTTTTTAAGATTTCCTCTCTTCAGCAGCTGGCACAGCTTTCTGACAATACTGTAGGTTTGCATTTCATCTCTGGTTACAAGTTCTCTTTTTTTTAATGTGCAAATCAATGCAATGGAGGAAAAATGTTGCACCTTTTATTGATTCTTCTCCCACTGGCATATTTTTTACACCACATCATTAGACCTGCATTATTATCCTAATGCCTTCAGGGGCTATGACAACTAGTCAGACCCCAAGGATTTAGTCTAACCCCATAATAATCCTTATAGCTAGAACTGATTAAAAAATAGTTAATGATTTTTTTCTTTTAATTTTCATATCCTCCCCATATCCAGCACATGCAAGTGAAATCCTTAACAAAAAAAGGAAGAGCTAATTATGCTGTAAAATGTCAGTGGAACACATCAGCTGTGATCATATTAAGCAGCCACAAAATGGGTGACTAACTACTGCCCGGTAGAAATGAGTAGCCTTAATAGTAGCCTTAATAAAGTTCTTACGAGTAAATATGATGAGCATTAGACAACTGTGGCCAAAACACAGATTTCGATTTAAGCTAAAGCACTAGAGAGTTAAGCTTAATAGACTGAAATAACTGGACTTTGACACTTCCATTAGTGCATGTGTGCTGAATCCAAATTAGTTCTTCTGAGCCTGAACATCTCATATGATGAGTTTCCCTGAATAGAAATTATGTGATTGTAAACATCATGATCTGTCAATTTAGCTTACACAGGGCCTTCCTGTATAATCAGTCTTTGCTAAAAATTAGTAACAAAGTAAATGAGAAAATTCACTGTGTTTAGAGAATCTTTGGGAAATGCAAATCTAGAGGAAAATGTCCTGTGTTTACAGTCAAAGCATTTCAGGATTTAATAACTTGAATGCTTAAACACTAACATATGTGAATCTCTGTGAAATACGTTGTTCCTTGCACACTCATCAGCCTTTTAATTTCACATTGCTTTTCACCGATTAGCCACATGCCATTTCTCACCTAATCTCCTTTTGTAATATTTAATTTTGAAATGACAGAATTTGTCAGCCAGATGATGTGCACAAACAAAGCAGGTCACTGTTCATGCACATAAACATGAATGCCTCTCCCCAAGCTCTCTCTTGATGTGCCAGTAACAGTAAGAGTGAGGTCATTTGCCCACTTTCTGAGACTGTCTGGCACAGGGTGCCAGGGCTGGGGGAGCTGGATTAGGGAGGCCTGGTTGATGTTGCTTCAGGCTCAGCCCATTTCTGTGTTCAAAGTCAGCTTAAGCAACCACTCAAAAAACTTCATTTTTCTATTCCATTTATGTTACTTCTCAGGTTTCTAAGCTGCCTAGGAATGGTGGCAAGTCCCCTGCTGGGCTTTCTTTTACAAATCATCATTTCTTTTGTTCCCACTCAGTCTCTACCACAATTATAGCTGGACTAAACCCCTCACTTCAGAGAGTTCCCTGTTCAGGTATCAGAGTAAAACAGTGAAAAACACTCAAATAATGGGTTAGGGCTCTGTGGTTAAGCACATATTTAAGCAACCTGCCTGAAAAGCAGATTTAGACCTCAATATGAGAAAATCAAAGTTATTTAATGTGAATATAGGGCATATATAACCCACCTGCATATTCATTTGGTATTGTCTATCCATTCCATGACTTTCTAATCTATCAGCAGGTTTCAACCTCAAGTAACACAGGCGTATAAATCTCATATTGTTAGTTTTGATTAATTTCATGAAAATTGTTGGCTTGTTAGAGGAGAATTAAATTTTATTAAGTCTTCATGAGAGACTAATTGTACTAAGAATCTCTACTAGGAAATAAAGAATCTGCTCAGGAGAGTTTTCAAGGAACTGACATTATATTAAATTGATGCACGTTTGGGTTTCTTTCCCCTTCAATTTGAAATGGTGAGAGACTCAACTGAATTAATCTCCACACTTTTTTTTTTTCTACTTGGAGCTACCTTTGTCACAAAATTACTTTATAAGCTTACTCTTAAATGACTATACACTTGTGGATATGAGATTTGCCTTTTGCTCCATGCCTTATGAGACTGCACTATCACTAGAAAATTAAATAAAAACTAGAAATTGAACTCTGGGAGGCACTAAAAGTCTGCTGCCTGTTATGTGCATGGATTTCAAAGTGCCTTATTCATTTATTGAAAATTTATTGGACATGTATTTCTTTCACTCCTTATAAAGATATACACATGAAGACAGTCCTACACTGTGAAGAGAAAAGGTAAGCAAAATAAGAAAGTCATCACCTTTCTGCAAGAGCAGAATTTGAACACAAGTGTCTGAAAATGAGTGTAGAGTGAATTCTTGCACCTAATACAAACCAGCAGTTCCAATATTAACGTACTGCATCATAGCACAAATACAGGTACCTGAAGTTCATCAGCAAGGTCAAGTAGGAGTGTTGAGATCGTTACTAAGGGGGGGCATGAAAGAAGTTTGACCCATGAGAAGAACAGTAGTGTATCCAGAGGAGGATCTATCCCAGCTCACTAAGTGATGGCAGCAGATACAATCAAGCCAGGTTTCCAAGCACACAACCAGGTTTCTCTGGAAGTTCCCTTTCACTTTCAAACGAGAAATGTGATTTTTAAAGTCCTAGCAGTAGGCAAGGTGTCAGTCCCATATGATCCTCTTAGGAGTTTGTTTATGGAGAGGTAACACAGAAACACTGATCATGCATGGATGGAACATTTTCCTGAACAGAGACTTCAAGGAACAAGTGGGATTCCATTGCCCATGTAAGGCCACACCAGAGCTAGATGTTGGATTTTTGCTTGCACCCCAAGGGAAATCTTGCCTAGACTGAACCATGTTCATCCATTGGCTAGTGCAACTGATATGGCTAGATATCTCTCCTGTCAATCAGAAGTATGTGGACAGCCAGGGAAGAGCACCTCTCCCGAAAGAGCTGATTTCACTTCCAAGGGACTGCAGAAAAGGATGCTGATGGAGTCAATACTTGTTAAGGTGAAGAATGGTAACATGGTAGTTGGAAAAATTTGCAGGCCAGAACTAGTTCCTTCTCAAAAGCTTAGAAAAACTTAGTTTTTCCTAGTCAAAAGAATAAAAATAATAATTTTCTGTGCTACCAGCATCTTATAAAGGAAGGCCTCTGACTATCAGATCCTGCAAGTAGCCTGCATTTTTGAAGGTAAGGTTGAAGGTCTGAAGAAATGACTGGCTTCAATGGTGAAGTATTGGTTTTGAGGTCAATTGGATTGAAAGATGAATTATTTCAACAGTGTACACTTGAGTATGTGTGCATGCACCCAAGAAATAGCAGAAGAGATTTTATATGAACAGACTGTATTGGTAAACAAGGACATAGGAAAAAACAATCAAACTGCTTAATACTGACAAGCTGATGTCTTTTGAACTGACCCCAGAAAATGACTGCTCTCCTAAGCAGATCCATGTATGACCTGTCACTGACGCCTTTTGTAAGGAAAGATGGCAACACAGTTATAGTGTATCCTATTCTGGTTATTTTTCTCCTATCTCCACAAGAAAACACACTCCACTCTTAAAATTGTCTAAAAATCAGGAAAGGAGTACAATGGGCATATCTTGTTCATGAAGGTTCAAGTAAGCATCAGTGTAAAATATCTGAGGATTCCTGAACTATATGAAAACCAGTTAATCCAAGAACCTACCACAACAAACCCAAGAGACACAGTGGAGACTCAGGAGTAAGCATCCATTGTCCTCTGTGTCATGCATCACTGATCGTAGTTGGAGCAGCTGGGCACACTTGTCTTGGTGCTGGTGACTGGATGGGAAAGTGTAAGCGCCAAACATTAACCTACTTAGAGTAAAACAGTTTAAAAATAGTACCTCACCCTCCCATAAGGTCTTGCACTGAGTTTCATTACATTTGTCTCCTACAGCATAGTGGAAAAGCACAGAATAATATGGCATAGGCTTCCTAAAGACCCAAGGAGAAGATCAGTGGGACATATCAGGTCACTTTGGAACAGAAAAACAGCAGAAATGTCATGGTTAATTGGTGACCAGCTCCCTCTTTGACTCCCAGCATAGGATAAAGCTATGTAATTAGCAGACAAACAAGTTTGGGAAATCTCATTACAGTTCTGGGACTGAATTATTGTCAGGCTAGAATGAAATGGGTATTCAGCAGGTAAAGGTCAATCTTTCTCAATTGAATGTCAGTCCAGAGGGAATGGAGAACCCCATCTATTCAATTCACAAACCCCAGAAGAAAATTCAAGTCATGGTGATATATTTAGCTGTCTAAAAAGGACACTCCCTGTGATGCAGCTGAGATGAGAGTTCTTCTGACTTCATGGAGGCTGCAGCTCAAAATATCACAGAAGGCAGAAACTGAAATAAATGAAGCAGCATCTAGCAAGCAAACACTAATGAGAACTTAACTCCCAAGGAAGTAAATGTAGCTTGTGAGAATGGTGTTAAACCTCACCCCTAGAAAAGAGAATTGAAATAAAACCCACATGAAGATAGTGTCTTTCATGACAGTTTCTATAAAAGGACTTCCTTACTTTAGTTTAGTTGTGCTTTTTTTCCTTTTTTTTCTTCAAATTATTTTTGATTCCATTTTCACAGGGTTCAAGAAAAAAAAACAAAAAACATTAAACCTCATGCATTTCTGTCAAAATCACATGAAACATCAAAATCTTCAGCAGAAAATGCTACAGATAGACTTAAGGAGACTTAAAAAGTTATTGCTCATTTCTGCTTCTATTTTCTAGAAGAAAATTGTTTTCAATCATGGAAGAAATTTTGCTTTAAAAAAGCCTTTCTTTTAATTTTACAAGGAGTTACTTTGATCACTAGGAAGTCTAAAACATCTCTGTTTGTGGAAAGGGATTACACAGAGCAAAAGGTAAGAGTGTGATATTTTTTCCCCTAGGAAAGATTGCGAAATACCATGGTAGGATCCCTTTGTCAGCTTCTGAGACTAGATGAGCTTTTGGAGAGGAATAAAAAGGATAGGAACACAGTGTTCCTCCTTTTAAAATAAAGGCTTTCAGAGCAAAGACACAGACACTCTTAGAAAGCCAATTCTCCTGGGGCTTCTGGAAAAATAAAAAATGTCTTCTACAGGTTCAACAGTAAGGGAAACTACTAACTGGAAAGTAGTTCTGTTTTCTGACAGGGCATTTAAACACTGCCCAGGTCTTACTAGGAATTTCAAAATTGAGGGACTTAATAATTAAACAACCTTTTCCACATGATTATCACATTGGAATACAGAGCTGTGATTGAGTTATTGCTTGATGACACTACAATTTCATGTGGGTCCCATTTTAGGTTGATTACTTGCATTGCTTAATTATAAGGTACATCACTGCTTGAGCTGATTTACTGTTTTGCTTATTGCATCACATGATTGCCTGATTCACAAAAGCAATTATGCTCAAACAAAATCACTACCAAAAGCTTGGAGAATTGAACTCCTGCAGTGAGCAGACTGTGTCTTCCCTTGTGGGTTTTCATGACTGTAGATTTTTTAGACTTTACCCTTTTCATTTTTAAGCTTTTTGCTTCTTCTTAAGTATAAAATAGCACATTGATTATTTTCTCTGGATGGATTGTGTGAGCTCATTTTTATGGTGCATAAAGCAACAGAGGTGAATTATGTTCTTCAGCTGTCAGCTGAAATCTAACAGGCCTGACATTGCTGTGAGTTTGTCAGGAATGGGTGGAGGATGGCAGCACTCCCAGATTGTCACGTTACCAGCCCTCCTCAAAGGAATTTAAAGTGATATTTTCACCTGTACATTCCTGCAACCAGATAAGAAGATAAGATATAATGTATAAAAGAGAAATTCCAAACAGAGGGTTCTCTTGTTGTCTTTTGGGGGCTTTAAAGGGAGGCTGTAGTATGGAAAGAATTTGGCCTAAGAATACTGAAGATGAAGTTACAACTAAGGCCATATGTGATGTAGCACACTTGGGCTGTGATAGAGAGGCTTCTGTATTGTGGCATCCAAAGTTAAATTCAATCTTACAATCAGATCCTGATCCTTACTGGGGAAGGAAGTAACAGCAGAAGAAATAGGAAAAGAATTGCTGAATTTTTTGATATCACCAAAATGGAAATACATTACCTGTTGTAGTAATTCACAGGAAACTTCCTGTCTCCCACATCCAAGTCTGCTTCATCTGACTTGCCAGAAGCATTTTAATCAGGTTCAAAACTGCAGCAGGAAGGGAAGAACAACACCAAAAAAAAATTACTACATGTTCATAATAGAATCATAGAATGATTTGGGTTGGGGGGGACCTTAAAAATCATCTCATTTCAATCCTTCTGCTATGGGCAGGGACACCTTCCACTCAATCTGATTGCACAGAGCTACACCACACCTGGCACTGAGCCTCTCCAGGGGTAGGGCATCCACAGCTTCTCTGGGCAACCTGTTTAATGCCTCACCACCCTCACAGTAAAGAATTTCTTCCTAAACTCTAATCTAAAACTACTCTCTTTAGCTTGAAGCTATTACCTCTAGTCCTGTCACTTCATGCCCTTGTATCCCCTTCCTGTGCTCCCTGAAGAACCTGCAACTTCCATTCCAACTCTCCATTCATGGAGGCATCCCTTCACATCTTGGTGATGCCAATTAAGATTATGGCCCTGGAAGCAGGCACACATCACTAACTCCTCATGTTCATTCCCCATGTTCTGCGTGTTTGCACAAAGGCATCTAAATTTGGTCCCAAATGAAGCCAGCTTACTGGCTGGAGTGTCAGCAATTCCTCTGTGGATTTTCTGGTGTTCTCCTCCTGACCTCACTCCAAGCTCTGGGATCTCCTGCTGACACTGACATCAAACTGATTGGAGTGGAATGGGCAGAAGTTCCCATCTCCTGACACCTTGAGTTTAAAGCCTTTTTCACCAGCCTGGCAAGCCTATGACCTATCTATCCCTTCTTGGATAGGTGGACCACCTCAGCCTCCAGTAGATTCCATTTCTCAAAACAAGAAATAATGTTAGCAGAGAAGGGAATAGAAAGATCAAACAATGCTTACCACAAGCAGAGCCTTGTTTAATGAATCCTCCTTTAGATCTGCCATCCATTCAAAAAGTGGTGGGTGGGATGTTTCCAGGGTGGATTATTTCTGACAGAGGCACAACTCTGAATGTTTGTCAGATAAAGCTATCTGGTTGACTAGGTAGACTCATAGTCCTCACTTCATGATGAGGGCACACCAGACATCCACCGGGAAGAAACAGCAGTGCAGTTAGTTATATGTCACAGGGAAAACTGTCCCTGTTGAACTAGGCAGACTTTGCTGCAAGGCATGCATTACAGCTTGTGCAGAAATCTGAAATTTTCAGTTACAGTAAATAAAGGAACATGTGTTGGGTGCGATGTCAAAGGGAAGGAGGCCTGTTCAGGCTTTAAGATGTCTCTGTTCTTGGATTCTGGGTAACTAGGCAAAATTCCAGGCTTCCACTACTAGTGTAGTGGTTTTGGGTGGAATGAAGTTACTTTTCCTTATAACAGTTAGTGTGGTGCAATATTTTGGATTTGTGACCAAAAAATTGTTGGTAACATAGTGGTGCTTTTGTTATTTCTGAGCACTGTTTGCACAGGGACAGAACTTCTCTGTCATGCTACACCACAGCAAGCAGGGTGGGAGTGCACAATAAGTTGATGTGACACAGCCAGGACAGTGGACCCCAACCAACCAAAGGAATATCCCACACACCATGCTGAGCAATAAAAATTGTGGGAAAGAAGAAGGAAGGTGGGGATAACAGGGGTAACAGCGTTGGCCTTTTGAACAACTGTTACATGTAAAGGACAGACAACATCCCTGATCTCTTGGGGGAGGCTTAACACCTGCTGGCCTTTCATAGACTCGCAGAATCACTAGGTTGGAAGAGATCTTCAAGATCATTGAGTCCAACCTATGCCTTGACACCTCAACTAAACCATGGCACCAAGTGCCATATCCAGTCTTTCTTTAAATGCATCCAGGGATGGTGGCTCCACCACCTTCCTGCGTAAACCATTCCAATACTTTATCACCCTTTCTGTAAAAAACCTTTTCCTAATATCCAGCCTGTATTTCCCCTGGCACACCTTGAGACTGTGTCCTCTCCTTCTGTCATTTGCCACCTGGAGAAAGAGACCAACCCCCTCCTGCTTACAAACACCCTTCAAGAAGCTGTAGAAAGTGATAAGGTCACCTCTGAGACTCCTTCTCTCCACAATAAACAACCCCAGCTCCCTCAGCCGTTCCTCACAGGGCTCATGTTCCAAGCCCCTCACCAGCCTTGTTGTCTCCTCTGGACATGCTCAAGCCTCTCAACATCCTTCCCAAACTGAGGGGCCCAGACCTGGACACAGCACTCCCGGTGTGGCCTCATCAGTGCCCAGCACAGGGGGAGAATGACCTCCCTGCTCCTGCTGGCCACACCACTCCTGATCCAGGCCAGGATACCAGTGGCCTTCTTGGCCACCAGGGCACACTGCTGGCTCATGCTCAGTCAGCTGTCACCAGTACACCCAGGAAAAAAAAAAGCAGTGAAAGAATTCCTTGTTTTGCTTTACTTGGTAGCACAGCTTTTGTTTTATCTGTTAAAGTGTCTTTATCTTAACCCCTAAGTTTTCACATGTTTACCCTTTTGACACCCTTTTACGTTCCACTTAATGGAGAGTGAATGAGTGAGTGGCTGTGTTGGACTGGGACTAACCCACTACAGCTGGTCTCGCAAATGTGGGTAAATCATCCTGATGTTGTGAGGTCTGTAACCAACTCTCTGCTTTTACCATGCACACATACAAATGGCAATTTGTACAGGCTTTGTATCACCTGCATTCATGAGGGTAGTCTCGTGCTGGAAGTTCACTGCAGTTTCAGGGCCAGTGCCTCTCCACAGCTACAAAATCATGTGCTGCTGCATACATCCCCCTTGTCTGTTCTCTGTTTCTTCAGAAAACTTTTTTTGTGTACCCAAAGGAAAGCTCTTAAGTGCCATGTGACCCAAGGTCACACATCTCCTGACAGAGTTGATCAAGAAAAGCTTGGAATCTTCTGCCCTGAACTAAGAGCTGCAGTCATGAGAGAGGAATCCTGTCCTGGCACGCTTGCTGAGTTGAGCTCCATTCACTTTTGAGTTTTTAAGTGCTGATGAGAATAAACAATGGCAGCATGAGGTTAGCCCCTGTGCCTTGATATGAAAATTGCCAGTTTGCTACTTAGATGTGTTGGTGTTGCTCACACAGGGCCTGCACAAGCCACACTTGTGACAGTAGCTATGGAAGTCAAAGTCTCTCTGAATGGTGACACAACCATTTTGCATTCAATCTCCTCCCAGATTTAGTTTCAGCTGAAAACTGCTGAGGATTTACTTAGCCTGTGAGCCTCGGTCAGTAAGACAACGAAGAATACTTAAAGTGAAGCTGTTTCACAGTCACCAGGACATTTGAGCTATTTTAAGCCAGCCATCCCATCCTTTGGCCCACCTGCCTAGGACTTTGCTGACATACAGAGATATACAGACATTCACACTGATGACATTTTCTAGGCATGCAGTTCTCAGGGATGACACTAAACTTTGCTGTATTCTTTTTCCTGCTGAATCCTGGTGTTCAAGACACTGGACTGGTTTTGCAGAGGTGCTCAAGTGAGTCCTGTTTAATAAACATACTGAAAACTGGTTCTCCTCTTGCACCAGGATAATGCAGAGCTGCTCCTGCATGCAACCAACAGGTCAAATATTGCTTTATTTGTTACTTTGACACAAGAGCAGAGTAACCAGAAACAATGGCTCATTTCAGAACTTTTCTAGTGGCCCCCGCTAAAGATACAGAAAAATTCTCAAGCGATTGTATGGAGACAGAATTACTGAGAAGTTTTTTGGGAGGAAATAAATGGTTATGTCAATGTACTGTTTCTTTCACAAAGGCTCTCTTCCCAGCAAAAGAGGACTGAGAAGACTGAGAAGCGAGGTGTTTCTGTACACTTCTACTCTTAACATGGCAGTGGGAAGAGTGAGACACTTGTTCGATTCACCAAGGCTGAAGAGAAATTAGACTACATGATTACAAAATATTTCTGATGGGCAAAAACTTGTGATAGAAGAGGTGAAATTCCCTTTGTTTCTAACCCTTTCAAAACTTAATCTGATTCCATTTTAATTGCACTTCTTGCTACTTTGTTTCCTATGCATAGATCCCATTCCTATTAACTCCCTTCTGACAAACTGGAGTGGGTGTAGCACTAAGATATCACACTTTGCTGCAATGATTGTGCAAGAAAAATGTTATTTTCTTACATCTGAATGGAGATTTAAAAAATGAAAGATCATCATACAGCTGTCTAGAAGGGTCAGCTAAGACCATGTGAAAGAAAGAACATTCTGGTCAGTTCTTTTGTTTGGTTTGGGAGTTTTTGAGTTTTGGTTTTAGTTTTGATTGATTGTTTGTTGGCAGGTTTGATTTGGTTTGGTGAGTGTTTGTTTGGGTGGGTGGGTTTTTTGCTGTTGAGGCTTTTTTGATCTGGAGCATAGGCAAAACAAAAGGCCATTTCCTGCTTATTTTTAATACCTCACTTTTAAAAAACTTCTGTATGAGTTATTCCACTGGAAAGCTTTAGTACCCAAATAACTAGAGCTAAAAAAGATATTTTATATTTAAAAGATGACCTTTTACAAAACAAGCAAAAATTCCTGGGAATTTTTCCCCTCTTAAAAAGCTTGACAGTCTAAAAAGAACCATTTATTATAAAAATGAAGCCAGTAGACAATAAATATATGAAGCTTTATCACTACTAAATTACTCAGGGTTTTATAAAGATGACCTCTCACCTCAATTTTAGTTTCTCAAAATCTATATTAAAGCAAGGTTTTGGTAGCTGTGAACTTAAAGCTAATTAAAATGAAATTAATTGTAGAAGTGAAGACATCTGGCTTTGCCATAAAAAAATGACAAGTAAGTTTTTTAACACATTAGAAAAGACTTGTCCCATGACTCACCTCCAATTACTTTACAAACTTTTTACCTTTCCTTTTTTCTTTTGTTCCACCTAATAGTTAACACTCTGCTCTGTAGGTTTATCTCAAACTTTCTTAGTATAATTCCCATTCTATTCAACTAAATACTCTAAGGATATGCAGAATGAGAATCCCTGCCCCTTTAGAGTATCTGGTCAAAGAGAACATACAGAGACAGAAACCAGAGTGGCAAGTTATAAAGGAGGTCCCTATACAAACAAAACTGGTCAGCCACACCACATCACCTGGTGAGCTATCAATAGCCTGTAGGCAAACCTGGAAATTTGCAAAGGGTAAGGATGTAAAGTTGAGGATCCAGGATGCTGGGGTGGGTCCGTGGGACTAGGCCAGCCACGGAGGAGAGGAGCAGGGAAGAGGCAGCAGGGGGAACCAGAGCAGTGGGATGGGCAGAGAAGGGTACAGAAGGGGCTGTTGCCTGTGAGCTGTGGCTGCTCAGCACTCGTCTGGCAGAGCCCCGCACCTGATCACCGCAGTGTGTCCTCCTGCTCTCCTCCACCTCACCAGAGCCACCTCATCCCCTGTGCCAGGACAGGAGCACTGAGAGCACTCGGTGCCAGGAGTGCCAGGAGCTGCTGCTGGAGCCAGAGCCGGGCTGTGGATGCCTCTGGCCGGGGCTGCTGCCTTCAGAGGGAGCGAGGGGAGCCTCAGCACCAGCAGCTGGAGCCAGGGGCTCTTTACCTCCAGCCACTGGGGCAGGACCAGTCTGTGCCCTGAAAAACAACTTCTGGGGTGAGCAGTGCGAGAGCGTGTCCCAGCACTGTCAGCCGGAGTAGGAGCACAGGTCACACACAGGTGCCAGCTGCTGGAAGGGCTGAGTGTTTGTACCTTCCCCAAAACCTGCTCTGTGTGTCTGTGTGTCTGTGTGTCTGTGTTTGCTCACTGGCAAGCTTCAGGCTGTTCTCAGCTGATGAGCACGGGAGACAGCTCTGAGCTGGGGTATCAGGTGAGTGGCCAGTCCATGCTGGGATTTGGGGGACTTGTGAGTGTGGGGTGCCTGTGGGACAAGTGTGAGTGCTGTATAGTCAGCAAGGTCACACTTCACATCCCTTGATGCATAGCAGAAAGGAAAACCTATGACCTATTCTATACTCATACTTAAGGTTAATTGGCAACTTTGTGTGATAAAGCAACAAAAAGGCTGCTCTTCTAAGGAAAAATGACCTGAGACTAGAGCACAATACCAAGGCAGATATGAGCAGGTATGTCACCTACAGGGAGCCAGGGTGCAGAGCAGCAGATCCAGGTCAGGATCAGGGTCCAAGATACTGCTGAGGATCAGATACAATCCACTGATCAACCAGCACTTCTGTAATGATGAGACACATCTGAGCCCAAACTAGGAAGCCAAGCTGTTGGATTTGTGTCAGGGTCAGGACAGATAAAGGATAAGATCTATCACAGATATTGCTGCTGCACTGTTGTGGTATGGGTGGCAGGCAGTGCACTGCAATAAAACTCCAGGTAAAAGTGGTTCCCAAGGCAAAAGAAGGGCATGTTCTTGTTTCTATCTTTCCTGAACAGAGCTCTTAACAGTGAAGGAGCTGATCTTGGTCTCAATCAGACCTTTTCAAGTAACCCAGCTAAACCAGAAGGGGGATGTGCTCACATCATGTTGAGCCACTCAGACAAATTTTTCAGACTTAAATGTGCTGATGTACTGACCATCATCAAACAAATCTTGGTGTCTCATGGAGAAGAGACTCGCACCTTGGAGACAAAACCAGCAAAGGCTCTGAATACTCCCTTCATTGCATTTTCAAAGGTGTCTCCATCACAGTCATTTGGGAGCCGAAACACTAGACCAGCTAGACCTGATGCAAAAAAAGACATGAGCAACTGTGTGCAATGTACATTAAAAACAGGGCATTGTGGTGCATTTGCCTTTTCCTTTACCTGTTGGTCAGAACATTCATTTCCAAGCAACATTTTTCTGACCCATCAGCATGCTGCTAACCTACCTTCCTCCAGCAGCACTTCCAGGAGGTAGGAAGGATTCAATAAGTGCTTGAAAATTATAATATTAGACAGTTCCATTGCAGAAGTTGTCTCTTGGTCCCCTCACCGAAAGCTATTAATCTGTTCTAATTGTCCTAAGCATGGTAAAAGGACAGTATGGCAGGGGCAAAGAGTTGAACAAGGACTGGCATAGGCCCCTTTGGCACAATAGTTCAAGGAGGCAAAAAACCACAAAAGTAGCTTTTAAAGGTCACTCATAGTGACAGGAAGTAGTAAGCAGGAGTTAATCTACTTGTTTTATGAGTTGACCACATGCACCACCTGATTTTTGAAACATTTATGGATCTCACCTAACCTATAGAACTTATAATTCATGACATATATTCCTGTGTTACATATCTATTTAAATATTTTCCACAAATAGTTTCAACTTCCTGAAAAGGAAATTACAAACTCAGAAATCATCTTCAAAGGAGACCAAATATATCAACCAAACTTTCGGTGAACTAAGATGAAAAGAGAGAATTAATTAGTATAACTTGACACTGACAACAAACGTATATTTAACTCAAAGTAGTTGAAATGCCTATTGCTGTACTAAGTCCTGTGAGTACTGCAGTAGCATAAATGATGTCTTTTACTCACACAGAATCACCTTCTTTCACGGTGTTCAATGTAAATCTGATCATGAGCACACTTGCTTTTAACTTGTGAGTTTTACATTCCTCTTCACTGTGTTAGGAGTCCCCTCTTCACTACCTCAGATTTTTATCCAAGATTCATAGAAATGCAAAGGATTCTTATAATGTATCTATGATATATCAATCTATAATCACTATGATTATTTGTTTAAATGTAATTTCTGGCACCAATAAGATTGAGATTTCCAAAGAGAAGGAGGAGATTTTTCAGTTACCCTTGAGCAGCCACCAAAATCCCATTTCAGGCACCTTTTCTGTACAAGAGATGATGAGGAACCAAAATTTGTAGGTTAGAACGTTGTCCTCTGCCAACAAGAAGATTCAATCTTACTGAAAGCTCTTCCATTGATTCCACTGGATGTCAGAGAAAAACATTTAATTATTATTAGATTCAGTGTGTCATCAGTCTCAGTAAGAACCTGTCCTGTTTACCAGTATAGAGAAAATTCACTCATGGATTTTTGGAAAGTAAAATGTCAGCCTATCTACTCTGTCTTTTTCCTACTTCATGTTCTACTTTCCTAAATATGGTTGTTGTTTCACCAAGGTGGGTGGAAAAAGTCCTCTGAGGATACTATATCTTCTTCATACATCTGCAAACGTGGGCTCCATGCCCTGCTTTGCCATAATGAGTGTGAGCTTGGGAAAAACACTTTGCTTATTCACTAACAAGATAATAACATGAAAGAATATTTCCAGCTGTATCAGGAGAATAAATAGGAAGCAGTGCAGCAAAAATTCACGTACATGAGGTAACAGGAGTCATTCGGAAGAGAAGACAGAGGGTAAGTTCTACAGAAAGGGCTTTTTTTTTTTTTCATGGTTCCCTGTTGTTTAACTCTGGCACTTATTCCAGTAATACAGAAAATTATTTTCCCCCCCTAAGCCTTGTTAAATTTCTTGTTGCCTATCAGTAGTGAGATACCAAAAACAGGTCTGAATCTGCCTAAGCTGCACACATTTTAATTTGGCTGGTGCACATCTGAAATGCACTTACATTTTCATGATAGTCTCAATTCAGTGCTGCATGGGGAAAGTGCAGTATTTAACACAGAAATGTGGATTCAATGACGACCCAGGGAAGTACAGATGATAATACACCAAGGAAAAATACCAGCATAAAAACTGTGTTTTCTTGCAGGTGATTTACAGAACAAAAGACAGCACTTAAAGGATGTAGCTGGTTCTACCAAGAAACCCTTTGTTGAAATACCACAGTCTCATTTCTATCTAAATTAGCAGAAAAACCCAACCCTAAGCAGAGATGAGAGATATTTCAAAATGCTTAGAGAAATTGGGCAAGTATCTCTGTTTAGGACATCAAGATCTCAATCTTCCATGTTAATGAATCCCATCTTGGCTTGAGAATAGCACATCAGAGTCCTCAATGGACAATTACTACATCCTTGATGTTTTTCATGGCGTATGTCCACTTGAATAGCTCCCATGTATCCTGCAGTCTCTTTGCTAGGATTGACTTCTTGTATGTTTTTAGGTGAGCAGGTACTACCTCCAGTAATTTTGACATTGCTCCAGGGCTCCATCTGGCCCTGCTGGATCAATCCAGACTGGTAAAGCACAGACACATTTTGCAATCTTTCTTTCTGAAGAAGTGCCCAAGAGAGCCAGGTGTCATATCTCTGTCATATAGCACTAACAGCCAAAAAAAGATGATTTATCTTTACAGAAAGATATATCACTGACTCTGAGAAATCCAAGAGCATGAAGTACATAAACCTAGTAACAGCTACAAGAGAAGATAAAATTTCTGTGTATGTAAGAACAGTTCCAGCTGCAGCTCAGCACTTTGGTTAACCAGCCTTTCAAATGTCACCGTGAAGAAGTTAGCTTCTGCATTTTATCAATAGAAAGTAAATACTTCCCACCAGTCTGGGATCTGACTTCTACAGTGTTTCTTTGCAGCAACAGTACTTCATTCAACTACACAAGAGCATCTGAGTGTTCAACTCTAGCTCCATGAAAGCACTATCAGAGAAGGTCAGCATATCATACACCAGAAAGGACAGGAAAGACATGAGCCACATCATGGCTAGGACACTGCAGCTTCAAGAGTCTGAACCTTCAGCTGTAGCAGGAAGAGACTGTGTCTGTGAAGTAAAAGTGAGAACTTTGATCATGAGGAGGCTGGAAGTTGATGATGACTCACTTTAGGAAGAAGGCCCTGCCCCACTCAAAGACTTGCAGCAATACATTCGCTGTTCTCTTTGCTGATGAGGAAGTGATGCCACATGATCTTTTCTTGCAGATGAGTCTGAGCCTCTTGGGGCCTCTAGACAGAAGCAGGGACTGGTAGTGGGAGTGGTAGGCAACTCTACTGCAGGAGACAAAGGCTCCCAAGCTGACTTACCATTGAGGAAGGCTTGCTGCTTGTTGGAGGCTCAAATTCAGGATACCTAAGAGAAAACTAGAGCATATTGATTAATAGCTTCTTGATACAGGTATTTGAACTATCAGCAAAGAAAGTTGTTCTGCTGAACCTGATTCTTTTGAACAAGGAAGAATTTGTTGCAAATTTGTGAAAGCTGGGGGCAATCCTGGCTGGAAAGACAATGAGGTCACATATTTAAGGATTCGAAGAGGAGGGAACAAAGTAAAAAGTAGGGCCAGCAACATGGAGTTCAGGAGGGAAAACTTTAATCTCTTCAGGTATCTGTTTGCAAAAACCCCTAAAGATACAGTTCTGGTGAGAAAAAGGATCCATAACAGCTGGTGTGTATTCAAGGATCCACTCTAAAAGAGGCATCTTGTAAAGCAGAAAAGCAAGGCTTTCTGCAATTCCAGGAATCCTGCATGGATAAGTAAGGAGTCTATGACCAAACGCAAACATAAAAAGGAGATATGCAGGAGGTGGAAGTGGGTGCAGGTGAGGAGTAGCACAGAGACACTCTCAGGTTGTATAGGGGTGGAATCAGGAAGGTTTAAACCCACTGGAATTTAATCTAGTGAGGAACAACATGAAGATCTTCTACAAGTATACCAACATAAAAAAGTAAGACTTTTTTAAGGGAAAATATGTGTCCTCTACTAACTGGTGAGGGACCATGATGACCAAGTTCACAGAAAAAGCTGAGGTATTCACTGCCTTCTTTGCCTCAATCATTGTAAACTTACAAAACCAACATTCAGGAGCTTCAAGCCCTTGAGAACAAAAAATCTTGAGCAAGGAAAACTCCCACTGAGCAAGGAGAAGCAGGTTAGAAAGCAGTTAAACTTGATCTGCAAGCCCATGAGGCCTGACAGGATGCACACACAGGTGCTGAGGAGCTGGGGCCACTTCAAGGCTGCTCAATTATCTTGGAAAGGTCACAGAGAATAGGGAAAGACCCCGAAGACTGGAAGAAAGCAAATGCTACTCCCATTTCCAGAAAGGGAAAGAAGGAGGAAGCAGGTAATCTCAAGAGACCCCTTCCAACCTAAATGCTTCTGTGATTGTCTGATGAGAGATGGCTGGAAGCAGAGAACATACAAATACTAGAAGGACTCAATACTTTCTGTGGACTACCAGGTGCAATTGCTCAGAAACCCTCCTTCACCAACTTTCAAATTTAATGTTTTCTTTTTCCATTTTCTCCCTATGCCAGTATTGCATAACAGAAACCTGATGAGAATAATCTCTGCAATTTGGTTCTTAAAAGTTCTTACAGAGTGCCTGGTGAAAATAAAAATTCTAATGAAATAAAATATTTTAAAATATACATTTGCATCTAAGAAACATCACATCATGTAAGGAACAGATTACTGCTACACCTCCTATACAAGTATATATGTTCCATGCTTGAGCAAGGCTTGGTCAACACAGCCAGTTCACTCTTAAGATTTTTATGATTTGTTTGTATTTAAAGCTTTCCATTTTCATATGTGAACTATCTGCCTTTTGTGAAAAAAAAAAAAAAAAAGATTATATACATGTACTTGCCCAACTAATAAGGATATAAAAGAATGAAAATGCTTAAAATATTTAGATGAAAAATGTACCATCTACTGTCTTTAAATCAGTAGCGGTGTTAGCCTAAACTAATTTAAATTGAACAAGGAAGAGAAAGACAACTTTAAATATTGACTATAATAAAATCAAGCCCAAGTAGTTTTGAATTCTAACCACAGACAGTAATAACATTTCTCTTTCCTCCATCATGCATGAACACAAACAGAAATGAGAAATGGCACACATAAATAATGTTATCACTCCAAAGACATTTGTATGCCACAGAATATCACACAGCCTAAAACTTCGGCAATCCTAATGAAGTATGATTTTAACTATTTCAAGGATAGCTGGTTTCCATGCAAGAGATTTTTCCCACACAAATTGGGGTCAAATAAAACATTCAGATGTAAATGAAAAGCAAAAGTCTAACCTATCTATCTTTCTCTTTAAAAATCCAGTCAAGGTGTTTTGACCAATTTTATGAGAAATTCTACACCAGGATATCAGCTGCCTTGTAATTAGGCATTCAAGTGAGCCAGAGTGGCAAACCAATCTGGGCCAAAAGAAAGAGGTAAACACACTAAAAAATGAAGTATTTGTTACACCATACCTAACTGTCCACAGTTGCTGACTTTGTTAAAATACTATTATACTTTATTATACTTTCAGAGCCATAAGAAGATCATAAAATGTTTGTACTTTTCAAAGATCTTTTCATAAAGCTGGCTTATAGTGTCTCCTAAATGGCTATAAATGTGGGTATTCTAAGCAATCAAATGCCATTTTTTTTAAATCTTAACTTAAATAAAAAGGTTTTAATTCCTAAGAATAGAATGTATGTGAAGGAGAAATAGAGTGAGAGAAAACTTCCCAGCAAATGCATAGATAAAAGCTTGTCAGTTTTGCTTGATGCAAGCAAGAACATCTCCCCTAAGCCAGCCTTGTCTCCATACTTTTGTCTTGTGACTCAAGTGTCTCTCCTGTTGAATGGTGACCACACACATTCTCATGGGAAATTCAGTGTCTCCAGCTGCAGCTGAGGGGATCACTTGGAGCTTGGAAAGTGTTGGTAGAGGCAGCTAGGGACCTTTGCAAGGATCTGTGGATTACAGGTGTTCATGGATGATAAAACCTCTGGTAGGGTTGTTATCAGGTCATGAACATCTGTGCACTAAAGGAAGGTCATTGTGCCTGGGATATTCAACCTGAGACTTGAGACAGAAGCCACGTTTGATGGATCAAGTATTTACTGGCTTCATTCATTCAATTGTGACTAATTTTTCTTTATTTTGTTGTTTTTTTTAATACGGCTTTATAATAGGAAAGCTGACAGGATCTTAATTTGAACTGCAGGTGTAGGTAATACAGCAATAAATTATATCCATGTTGTGTTTCAAAGACAGGACGAGATTCAGCTTCACCTACTGGTGCCTAAGTGTTTCTTGATAAAAACAATGGCAAAACAGCATCCACATCACCTGTAGTAGCAACCAGTGACTGTCTCTACATTAGCTGGAGTCCTGCAGAGGCCCTAGCTTATTGCATTTATATTCTATAAATGCAGGCAGTATTCCTTGTGACCTTTATAGGCTTATTTTCCCTTTTTGTCTCTAAAAGCAGAGACACCATTGTTCCTCTGGTATGGAAGGGAATTGAAATGAAAAAAGTAATTTAATATGGGCCATTTCTGGGATCTGGGGGCTAAGGACAGTGCTCTAAGTGTCACAGGGACACTTAGGACCTCGTTCAAAAGCTTACTATCTAAAGGGGATACAGCTGGCAACCACAGCTGAAGGCCAGGCTACAAAAAGAATTGCTCACCAGAGTTCCCGAAAATATCTTCCTCTACTC
This sequence comes from Parus major, assembly GCF_001522545.3. Taxonomy (NCBI): domain Eukaryota; kingdom Metazoa; phylum Chordata; class Aves; order Passeriformes; family Paridae; genus Parus; species Parus major. The sequence continues at coordinate 45,316,199 of NC_031799.1, forward strand.
GATTCTTCTTTCAAGAAGGCTTCTTTGCATTGCTCTGACAACATTACTAATTTTACACAGAGATGTTTTACATCCCAGGCATGTCTCACAGCCATGTTAAGAGATTTCTAAAACTGAGCTGAATACTTGGATTGGTGAAAAAAAGCAGCAGAGAGGCATTATCATTGCACTTTACAGCCCAATCAACACCAGGACAAGGTCTACAGAGCACAGAAATCCACACCTGGGTTTGACAGAGAGGAGTCAGTGCTGCATCCAAGGAGAAAGGGAAGGTTTTGCTCTGAAAATCAGACCAATATTCTCACACTTAATTTTATCACTATTCAACCGGAAAAGCCAGGTGAAAGGTTGACACAAAATTAGGATCCAAAATAGCACCTCTGAGCTGCTCTTGTCCTTTCGCAGAAACAGCTCACAGCTTTGATACGTCTGAAATCTGTCATGAATTCAAAAAATTCACAAATCATGAGTTGAAATATTAATGGTAAGTTGTTTGGAGAGTTTCTTCCCTGAGATTGGTAACCCTCTAAATGTTGGAGTTTATTTTATCCAGAAATGCTTATTTACTAAAATTTAGGTGCTGATGTCGTCCCAAGTGAAATATTGAAACAGATGAGACCTTTCCTGCAGCTTGGATTTATTTTGAAGTACTGAGCAAGGCATATGGTATTGAGTAATTTTAACTTATTGATATTGTATCCTCTTGCTTAAAATTGGAGACTAATTTGCCTACAGCTACAAAAGTGAAAATTAACAACAATCTTTCTCTATTCTGTAAATGACAGAAAGCCCCAAGTCCTACTTGTATCACAGTTTGCTAGACACAAAACAAGTGTTCCTGAGCCTCCTCCTAGCCCAAGGTTACCATCTCTCATGTACAGTATGGAGGTCTCATCACAGAGAGACCAAGGTTGAAACAGACGTGTTCCTCTGTGACAAAAATCACTCCTGCCCCATCCCTTCTTCAGTTGTCTACTCACCCTTGCTTTTGTGACAGATCACAATAGTCAGCTGTGATTCTATGCAGATCACTCCCTCAGCTGCATGCAGCCTCTGTACAATCCTCTGTTTTGGAGTTTCCTTGAGCTGCTTACACTCACAAACCTTCTCCTTAGCCAGTTTCTTTACAATTCTCTCTACCTTCCTGTTGTTCCTGTTGAAGGGGTCATCAGGAAGACCAAACTCTTTTCTTTCTTTTCATTATGTCCTCTTCCTCTTCCACAAGGCAGAAAACTGCAGAACAAATTGGGAAGTTGAGGCTGGATGAAAGTTAGGATGTTTAGAAGGCTGACATGCATCAGAGTGACAGAGATATCTCATTGTACCCAGCTAAGACCTGTGATTTTTTTGGAAAATCACACTATCTCCTCTGCTTTCCATCTGAAACCTTCAGGTTTTTCTAAATATGACTGGGAGCACCAACAGAGAATTTTATGAACACATGCTCATAATAATTAGGAGGTGCTGGCCCACTGAAAATCTTTGAAAGAGTATTTTATCGAGCAGATAAAAACCAGATCAATATTGAAATCTTCTAACCAAATATTTGTATTTCTTTTTGTGACACCTTAGCTGATTGCTAGACTCCCATTCAGCCAGTCTCTCACACTACCTTCTCAACAGGAAGGGGGGGGGTGGGAATTAGATTAAAAAGCTCCTGAATTAAAATGAAGACAGGAAGATAACTTGCCAATTACCACTAAGGGCAAAACAAACTCACCTTGGAGAAAACAATGAAATTTATTGCTGATTAGAAATAGAGGATGATGGTGAGAAACAAAGACAAAATTAAAACACCTTCCCCTATCCTACCTCTCCTCATGATCAAGTTCTCTTCTTCACTCTCAATCCCCCCCTTGAAAATGGCACAGAGGGGGGTTACAATCAGCCCATGATGGATCCTCTCTGCTTCTTTCTCCTACTCACACTTTCCCCCTGCTTCAGTATGGAGTCCCTTCCCACAAGATACAGTCTTCATAAACTACCCCTGTGTGGGCTCCCCACCAGCTCCAGAAAACCTTATTCCTGCATGGGCTTCTCCCCACGGGCTGCAGCTCCTGACAAGATTCTGCTGTGATGTGAGCTCTTCACAGCTGGATGTTCTTTCAGGATATCTCCACCTGCCACAGTGTGAGGTTCTCAGTGGGCTGCACTATGGATATCTGATCCACTGTGGTCCTCCACAGATGATCTTGTCTGCTCTAGCGCTCATCCTCCTTCTCTCCCTTTGGTGTTTACAGGGCTGTTTCTTACATATTTTTCCAGCTCTTCGCTCTTAAAAATGCTGCACAGAATTTTCTGCCCTTTCCTGTCTTCCCAGAGATGTCATTGTTCAGCTGTGGGGCTCAGCTGTGGGACTTGGCTCTGCCCTGCAGTGAGTCTGGCACACAGTAGCCCCAAGCCTCCTCACAGATGCCACCCCTGAAGCCTCTCCCATCCACTCACTACCAAAATGTGCATATGTGAACCCAACACACATTTCTAACATTTTCCTCCTATCACACCAAGCTAGTGCAGGAAGCCTGAGAACTCTTTCTCTTTTCCCTTGACATAAATCCATTGCAGAAAATGAGTTATGAGGATAAGCCAGGACAATATACATTCATAGCCACATGTATTTCACAAAGAAGCCCACTCAAATAATTATAATGATAACTTTTCTAGATAACCCTATTTCTTGAAAGAAAAATCCTGTAGGAATTTTTTCTCTGCTGCATTACAAAGTCAGCAGAAAACTCAGGATTTCTTTACTTCTTGGAGCTGGGAACTTAGGACTAGGACTTTATACAGCTGGTGACTTGTTCAAGGATACTGATATAATGTAGTACAATTTCTCTTTCACCCAAATGATGACATAGGTAGAGTAACCTTTGAAGCTATAGGAATATGGCTCAGATAAAGCAGGTGATATTCCATGAATGTTTTTTGTCAGTCAGTATGAAACATCTTTTAATATGTGTTCATGTAACTTCTAGTGCGAGAAACTTCTCCTTTGTGTTAATGAGACTGAGAGCCACCCTTCATATTCAGTAACAGTCTGAATTTCCAAGGCTGTAATATATAAACAGCTTGCTGCTAGGAAATGGCTCCTTACTGAAAAGCAAGGGAGCCATGTTCCCCAGGAAAGTGTTCAGAGTTCAAGGAGCATCTGGACAATCCTCTTAGTCATGACATGGTCTAGTTTTAGGACTTGTAAGGAAGAGGAAGTTGGACTCAATGTTTCTTATGGGTCTCTTCCAAATTGAGATATTCTGTGAGTCTGTAAGCGAGGCCACAAGTTCCACCTGTGTTGTTTCTTTTGTTTGAAAAAGCCACAGCTATTCATTAAGAGAAAATCTCTCTGCATGAGGATATACTTTGTCTGAGTTTGTCTATGGCTTCATCTCTGCCCAGGAGGGGAATTGCTGTCTTCTAATTGTATTATGTGAGATAGCATCTGCATGGGTGGATCTACCAGTGTCCTCAGAGGTTGCAATGTAAACTGCTAGAAGAGCTAAGCATATGTGCAGAGGCTTCTTACCAGTTGGGAATCAGTTAGGTACCCTGCAAACAGTCCCAAGGCAGTCAGAAAATGTGACATGGAGAATTACACCAGGGAGATATTACAGGGCTGACAAGACAAAGAAATTGAGCAGTTTGCAGAGATCACTGAGGGCCAAAGAAGTGATCTTATGCGCATAGATGTACAAACACTAGCTCACAAATATAACTTGTTTTCAAATTAAATATAATTATTTTTAATGCCTAGTATCGTAGATGGTATAAAAAGTTCCACAAGCCACTGTACAAGAAAAAAGACAGAATATATTTTTACATCCCTGCCTGAAAGCATTAAAGCCAACTACAAGTTAGCACAGGAAAATAAAGTATAATCCAGGTCATTTTCCAACTGAATACAGACCATGCAGACTCTGTTAGAATTACCACTGGTGATGATTAGGAAAACACAAGAGTCAAACATCCTTTCCAAGCAACCCAGACAGTGGACCCCTTCATTTGCCAAAGACACTCTCACTATGGTGAGCTGTGGTGCTACCCATCTGTAGCCCCAGCAGAGATGAGCAAGAAAGCAAGTAGAAAGCACTGGTTTTGGCTGTGATGGAGTTATGTTTCCCTATAGGAGCTCATGTGGTGCTATGTTTTAGATTTCTGATCAAAAGAGTGTTGGTAGGATAAGAGTGTTTTAGTTATTGCTGAGCAGTGCTTGCAAAGTCTTGTGATCATCCCGCCCCCCCATATCCTCAGGCTGCTCTATGATCTCAGGAATTCTTGTTATGCCTTGGTCCTAATTAATGTCTGTGGATCATTAAGCTCCCCTTGAGCATATCAATAGCACTGTGTGTTCCCCAGAACTTCTGTTGCCTAACAAACTTCTGTTTTCTAATGAATAGCCTTGTAAACTTTTTCTTGTCTGAATCACAGCTGGAGTGAAACAACTTTGTTACTGGATTTTTGAGGAAGATTACTGACCTGGATTGAGTCCAGGATGGGAGACTAAAGCGAGCATCTCACCACACTCTGAATGGGGTCCCACAGGAGGCCCTCTGAGGTCCCAGGTCCCCAGAGGCTGTGCCAGCACCTTCCTTGGAGCAGGATGTGCCTCTGGGTGCTCATCAGCCCTCAGGTTTGGGAACCCAGAGGAGTTTTGTAAAAAACTGTCAGCGGGGCCTGGGCTGGTACCCCCTCCTTGAGGCTGAAGCCTTTGCCCACTGATAGATGCAAAGGCATCCAGTGTGTGAATTTCACCCAGCCCCGGGGCAGCTTTCAAGAGGTGCTTTGTAGGCATGCACACACACGAATATTTGAATATATACATGACTTTGTCAACCTTCAACACTTTGTGGCAAGTGTATCATCAATGTAGATTCAAAATTTAGTTACTCTTGTGGTATTGGAGAACCTTACAGAGCCATTCTGTAAGAGTTAAATCAGTCAATGATTAAGTGCTGCCAAATCCTTGGGACATAAATCACTGAGCAATTCCAAGGGTAGGTTTGGCAAGGGGTCCAATGTGAACCATGAGTCAGTGCAGGGGGTGTCCCTTCACCCTCTGCACCCTAACATTCTCCATCCTCACCCTTTGCATCCCCAGTCTGTGTTGTGTGGCACTCCAAGCTGATTCTAATCCAGTTCTCCTTTGTGTGCTTTATCTGTGTGGTAACAGAGCAAACCTCGCCTTAGAACTTAGTCATGCTTTCACAAATTTCTAACAAAACTTCTTTTGCTGATACCTTTGATAGAGTTTCTTTAAGCAATCTCAACCATCCATTCACCACAACCTTCAAAGACTTTTCTGTTTGTCAGGCCGCCCCACAAGCAAGCAGGCTGGGAGTGCATAAGAAGCTGGAAGACAATACACCTGGGACAGCTGATCCCAGTAACCAAAGGGATATTCCATACCCTATGGCACTACATACAGCAAAAAAAATCTAGAGGAAAGAAGGAAAAAAGTGGTGATTTCAGAGTTATGGTATTTGTCATCCCAATTATCTGTCATCCCAATTAACTGTTAAAATGCTAAAGACCTGCTTTTCTGGAAATGGCTGAGTAATTCCTAATGGGAAGTAGAAAATAATTTCTTATTTTGCTTTGCTTGACCAGGCAGTTTATGCTTTTCCTATTAAACTGTCTTTAACTCAGCCCATGAGTTTTATCACTTTTATTCTTCAGATTCTCTTTCCCATCCTCCTGAGGGAAGAGTGAGCAAGGAAGCATATGGGGGGTTAATCCACAATACAGAGTTTTATCAAGAAATGGAGCAGCCTGCTTCTGGGAGAGGAATGTGTTTTCTCAATTGCCACTGCTTTTTGGCATGCTAGAGTGTACATCTAGGAAGACAGCTGAACTGCACTGGAGCAGGTCTCCATGGGCAGTAGGACACTCTAGGCAGTTGGGGAGGATCTGTATTCCTAAGAGGTGTGACAGAAATCAAAAGTCTCATTTGCCCTTTTCTCCATTCGTGGTATCCACACTACTCCCTCAATTCCCATGCTTATACTCTCCAATACCTTGAGTTACACAGGTAGCTTCAAGGACAGAGAATTCAGTCCTTGTCACCTTCTCCTGACAATGCAAACTATTGTGCTTCCCTACTCATCTCCAATTCAACAAGCAGAGTAAGAGGCTCAAATCAGGTTCAAATGGAACTTTTAAGTTTAGCACTTAAACTTAAGTGTTTTCTTGTCACAATAAACCAATTTACAATGGCATAAACACCACTGAATGAAAAAGAACCTGACACAGACAATCCTTTCTGTATGCAGAACTCTGCAGAAATCCTACATTCCTAAATATATACATACATACATACATACATTCCTAAATACATAAATACAAAATGTTTTATCCCTGAGAGCTTTATCTGTGTGTATGCTTCTGTTGTGTTATTGATAAGACAGGGCTGGATACAGAAGTCTTTCCTACTTTGCTCTGTCATGTTACACAAAGACAGGAAATAGTATTCAAACATTCTCTTTTAAATAAGGACTAGTCCCTTCTTCCTCTTCATAAACAATTGCAGCGCATTTTGCCAGCATCCTGCTTAGAATGAACAGGTCAAGTTTTAAGTGACATCATTCATCACACATTCTTTCCCATAGAGAGATGTGTTTATTAGTGTGGAAGAAGGACTGTGAGGAGACAATCTCATGTTTCAGAGTATATTCCAGATTAGAGCCTGGCTTCATAGAATCATAGGATGGTTTGGGTTCAAAGGGGACCTTGAAGATAATCTAGTTACAAAACTCTTCTGGGACACCTTAAATTAGACCGTGTTGCTCAGAGACCCAACCAACCTGGCCTTGAACACCTCCAGGGATGGGATATCCACAGCTTCCGTGGAAAATGTGTTCCACTGCCTCACTACCTTCTCTGTAAAGAATTTCTTCCTAATACCCAATCTAAATTTCCTCTCTAACAATTTGAAACTGTTCTGTCGTGTTCTGTCATTACATGACCTTGTAAGTAGTCCCTCTCCATCTTTTTTTAAGTTTCTCTTTGGGTACTGAAAGGCCAGAAGTACCCTTCTCTTTTCCAGACTGAACAAGCCCAGTTCTCTAGCCTTTCCTCATAGGAGAGGAAAATTCCATCCCTCTGATCATCTTGGTGTCCCTCCTCTGGACTCAGCAGTTCCACGGCCTTCCTGTGCTGGCCCCCAGAGCTGGATGCAGGGTTCCAGGTGGAGTCTCACCAGAGCAGAGCAGAGGGACAGAATCCCCTCCCTCCCCTGCTGCCCACGCTGCTTTGGATGCAGCCCAGGACACGTTTGGCTCTCTGGGCTGGGAGTGCCCATGGCTGGGTCATGTCCAGCCTCTCACCCAGCAGCACCCCCAAGGCCTTCTCACAGGGCTGCTCTCTATCTGCTCAGCCCCAGCCTGTGTTGGTACCCTGCAGTTGTTCTTGTTAAACATGAAATTCTCACATGCCCACTTCTTGAGCTTTTCCAGGTCCCTCTGGATGGCATCCCATCCTTCAGGAGCATCAGCAGCTTGCAGAAGACCAAGATACTAAGGATGGGGAGCCGAAAACAAGTCCCATTTTCCAATTGCCTGATTTGTTTGCACTACTCTGTATGGACTTGGTTCAAATATGGAAAACAAAACTATATTCATAAGGTACTTACATGCTGTGATTACGATAGCGGATTTATGACTGGATTGAAGTGCATAGTTGGGTCATTTGAGCAATTTCTTTAGGAAGTCAAGCACAATATCAATATGTTTATATTCTACAGGGCTGTGAATGGGAGAAATGTTGAGACTAACAGCTCCTCCAGACTACTCAGAATCCATGACAAAAAAATTGTACCCTGGTATCCCTATTAGCTTTGTAGAGAACTGCTCTCAACAGGCCTTGGCAGGAGCAACTGGACCTGGTACAGGTGCTTTGCCTCATATTGGTAGCACTCCCATTTCCATGTAAAGAGAAGGCAGCAGCAGCCTCTTCAAAACCAGCCCTACACTGCACAGTTGCCCTTTTGGAGCAACTGCAGCAAGGGGTCTCAGCTTCTCCTGAACAGAGCAGTTTTCCTGCTTGGATTGCCGGTTCCCAGGGATCCCCACAAGGCCAGTGCTAGCATAAGAAGGAGCTCACTCCAGCTTGCTGCTCCTCCCCCTCAGAGCACCATGAGTGTTCACATGAAGATGTGCCAAGAGTAAGGCCTCCTTCTCCATCCTTCTTAGTGCCAAAGCTCTTACACCACTGGACTGCAGCTTTTAACAGCAGACCTTCATTCAGACTGAAGCTCTGGAAAACCAGAATGGTAATTTAATATAATCATTCTAGTATTGGAGATTCTAGGGGAGACAGAATGCAAAGCAGATAATGGTTTTGCTAGACAAAAACAGAGTAGGAAGGACCAGGCTTCTAGCAACACCAGATCTATTGTAAAATATGCATTTAGAAAAGGCTTTGAAGATGAGCCAGCACTTTGCATCAGATGTCAGGATGTGATTACAAAGGAATCAAACTCCAATTACAGTGTTATTACACTAAATATGCTTTTTGGGTAATGTACAACTAATTAATCCAAACTAGATTATTAATTACATTTTCAAGATTAGTTCCCCTTATCTTTCATACTCAATACACGTGGCTTTCACATTCAATACATGTGGAGCTTAAATATTTCCATTTAAGAGCTAGAGGGGCTATGCAAATCTTAGCCTATATTTTTTTGACTTAAGACCATTAACCCTTCTGAATTGATACAAAAATGGATCTCCATACTGTGGTTAATCTTCTGTTTATGTGAAACCACTAGCAAAAAAATATGTTACATAATTAGACACTGTCTTGTAGAGCAAAAGCAGAAATTTATAGGAAACAAGGGGTTTTTCCGCTACTTTCTCTGTGTGACACCAACAACGAAAAACAGCAAAACTCTTAAACAGCATGCTTCAGATGAGAAACTGATTTAGTTTTGAACTGGAGAAGCTGCCTATTAGGACAAGATACAACCTCACAAAAGGCCTGCAATATGAGAGCTCTGGATTTGTGGCATTGCTCAGCCACTGCAGAGGAAAGGCAAGACAAAGAAGCTCTGATACGGACAAGGCTATCTTCTGGTTTTCCATCACATACTTTTGTTCTTGGTCAGTGCAAGATTGAGAAGAGAAACCATAGAACATGGTGGCTTAGGACCTCTGGCAGTTCTTTGAGAGTGACAGATATATATGATTGTCTGTAGTAGAAAGCCATAGATTTTTCATAGATTTGGTATCTGCTGAACAGCAAGACAGCTCTGACAGCCAGTCTCTCCAGGGGGCTTGGCTCATTCTTCTGCAATGCTCTTTTCATTTACAGAATGATTTTTTTTTCAGTCCTGGTTACTAAAAGAAACCAAGCAAAGAAAACTTCCTTGAACTTCACTCTTCAAAGAAACCATTCCTTCTTGTGTTTATTTCTCACAACCCTTTCATTTTTGAGGTGGTAATCTAGTCTTTGCTGGACTTGCAATACTAGCTAGTATTTCAGAATCTAGCTGGTGTCTTTTTTCCATATTATAGTAGGAAAGACTTGTCCAGCCTTTGTGACAGCACAGAGGGAAAAATTCACACTCCTCAAAATGTTGTCTGTTCAGGGTGAGTGATGAAGGTGGTCTCTCAGGATCCCTTTAAGGTCCATTTTTTAGCACAGGGGGATCTCACAGAGATGAGGCCAAATAAGAATCTCAATTGAAATGGCTTTCCAGTGAAATTGTGGATTGGCTGAAGCTCAAATTTTTTGGTAGCAAGGCAGCATGAACTGTCAGTGTTTAGATTATTCTCCACCATGCATAATCCTCTTGATGGGAAGACATCCACAAGAATAAATGTTTTCTCCTCTGATATGACAAGAGGGATAAGAGAAATACCAGGAAAAAGGAATTTTTTATACAATTCTCTCATTTCCAGCTGTCACAGATCCAAAGTTATTTTTCATACCTCAGCTGCAGCATTTTTCATATCTCACAGGCTAATTTTAACTCAGCTGAAGTATGCAACTTCCCAAAAAGTTTAATTATGTTTATCATGGGATGTCATAAAATTCCCTGAAAGGATAGTCTTTAATTACAATCCTGTTTGCTTTGACAGCACATTTGTGAATTGTATGTAACATGATTATTATTTTGACTACCAGTAAGCAGGATTAAAACATTTTTCTACAAGAATGAATTAAACCTGCCCCAAAGACGATTAGGTTCTGGTTATTTATTTTCTTAGCAAGTAGATCACCTGGAAAACATAAGTTCCTAACATTAATCAAATTCTCCTCTTCCTTTATCATAATTAACATGAAATATATAGTCTTTATATTCTCCTGATTAGCACACAAAGCTGATGCACAGCATAGAGTGAATAAATGCAACATAGCTTTCTACGCTCTTTAACAGCTTCATTAATTCTAGCACACTATTTGGTTTATGCAATTGCCTGAGTGCTCCTCTGAAAAATCAGGGTAGACCTCTGATCAAGATGAAAGAAGCTGCTGTTGCACTCATTCAGGATCCAGAAAGTGAGAGCTCAAGTGTGGTTTGGGGTCTGGAGGACCATCTGGAGAATTCTAAAAACAAGTGGCATAAACAGAGCTTTATTTGCCACCAGAAAGTTTCTTTTAATGTCTTCATGAATTAAATTTTCCTTGTGGCTTTTAAAACACATTTCTAGTTCTTTGTTCCCACTGAGGACAGAGAACAGATTATCCCATTACTCAGTGTAACAATCTCCTTACCCAAGGAATTGATAATGGCTATGCCTTGGCACTGCTACCTGTGTATGAACAATCTCTCTTTTGGGTGACATCATGTTCCCAGCTTTGAAGAACTACTGAGACATAGCTTATCCCTACTTTCTGGATCCCTCCAGAAGTACTAATGTGAAGGAAAATCATGAGAGAGACTGGAAGCATAAAAACTGTAGAACATGCACCACTGCAAACATGGTTTTAGAGCAAGATACTCGCAAAAAGTTTTGAAAATAGTGGGAGAGTTATGTGTGCCAAACTGCTGTTTGCAGAGTTTTCAAGTCTGCATTTAGTCTGAGTCAACACTCTTGAAAATGCAATATTCTCTGACTGCTTGTGGCTAAAGAAAGGAAAATTAATTCCTCCTAGACATAGCAAGGTCTCCAGTGAATCAGAGGGAAAATGTGGGATGTACTAAGAAAGAATGTAGACTAATCAGGTGAAATGACAGGGAAAGTAAAAGATCCAGAGTGTCTACCATTAGTTGGTCATGTCTCATTGGAAGCACGTGAGAGAAACTTCAGGGAAAGGGGATTTTTTTATATCGTAAATCCAGCCTTTCTATCCCTAGGTCAGTCCTCCCTACCCAATGTTTCACAGATGCAGAAGGATGGTCATAGAGGTGTTCCAGCCCAGACATGCTGTGAAGCATTTCTCCATTACCAGGATTCTTCCCTAGCTCTCATGGCCCTTCTACTCTTTGGGCCAGTAGTCTTTGTCTTGGGAACAGCTGCCAGCCCCCAAAATCAGTCTTGATGATTTTCTCCTTCTCCCTCAGCCAAGTTCTCTACTGGAGAGGGGACTGTGGTTATCTCAGTGGTGTAAGTGAGCCTTTGTGGCAAGAATCCTGTGACTTGAATACCATGATGGACAGGTTTTCAGTAGAGATAGGCAGGGAAATTGAGGTGGAGGGATAGCACTCAGTGTAAAGCAGGGGCTGGATTTTACAGCACTTGCAACTTTGAGACTTTCTGGGTAAAGAATAGCAGAAAAATGAACAGAGTAACAAAGTGAAAGAGATTCTGGGGGTGGACTACGGGTCACCCAGCCAGGATGGTGACAATGATGTATGAATATTCTGTCAAGATTTAAGAAAAACGGTTGTTCTTATGGACAAATTCAACTTCCCAGATATGCTGTATGTAAATAAAATGGTCTTGTGGGTACCTTAGCTACTGTGATGATCACATGGTTAAATTTAAAGACTGGTGCAATGCAGAAAACTTTCAGCAGAGATACTACTGTGGCTTTTGGAAGAGCAGACTTAAGATTACTCAGGAAACTAGTTAGAAAAGTCCCATAGGACTGGTTTTCAGGGACATTGGGTTCCATAAATGCTGATCAGTTTTAAGAGATACTTTTGAGAATGAATGAGCAGAAGTATGTGTAAAAATTCAAGCAAGTAAGGCAAAAGTTCAGCTTGGCTGGACAGGAATTTTCTTCTGGTACATGGAGGGAAAAAAATTTGAACAGTCCTTGGAAGAAAATTTAGACTACACAGGAGGACTACTTAGATGCTGTAGAGAGAAAATTCACTGGCCAAAGCTCAGCAGGAGGTGAAGACAGACATGCTATGGTAGATGGCAGAATGGCTTTTTAAAGTGTTTTTTTAACAGCAAAATTTGTCCACTGCATGAGGTGATTGGTCACCTCACAAACAGAGAAGAAGATAAAGCAACAATATTTCATTCCTTCTTCACATCTGTCTCTAGCATCAATGGAGGGCCTTGTGACCTCTGTATCCTCAGGTGGAGGACCACATCTGTGGAAATTACATGCTTCCAGTCAGCTTTGAACTTGTGCTGAATTTTCTGCTGCAGATGAATGCACAGGAATCTATGGAGCTCAATGGGATTCATCCAGAGATGAAAGAGATGGCTGATGGTATTGCAGGACCCCATTACTTATCAACAGTCTTGTGAATGTGTAGAGGTCTCAGCCAATGGGAAACTAGCAAATATTATTCCTATTTTCAAGAAGGGCAAGAAAGAAGACCCTGGTAATTACAAGCCTGTCAGTTTCAGTTCAGCCTCTGGTAGAATTATGGAGAGTATTATTCCAGGAATTATTGAAAAGCACTTCAGAGGAAATTCAGCTGTTAGTCAAAGCAAACAAGGATTTGTGAAGGGACAGTCATGTCTTTCTAACTTAATATCCTTTTATGAAAAGGTTGCACATCTAGTGGACCAATGAAAGGCAGTGGATGTGTGGGGTTTTATTTTTTAATAGCTTTTGACTCTGACTGGACAAAGTGCCCAGCATTCACGTACTGCATGAACAGTTGCCTTGAAGCCTCTGGCTCAAAGAGCCGTAACATCAGGGTAACATCTGGCGACCAGTCACTACTAGTGTTCCCCAGGGCTCAAATTCAGGTCTTCTCTTCAATGTTTTTGTCAGTGACCTGGACACCAGAGCTTAGTGCTCATTAAACAGGTTTGCAGCAATACTAAGCTAGGATGAGCTGTGGATTCCCTTGAGCATAGAGTGGTCTTAAAGAGAGATCTTAATAGATCAGAGTGCCAGGATCCACCAACCATTGGAATTTAACAAAATTAAATGCCTGGATTCAGCTTGTCCAATGGTGTAATCCTAGATGTCTGTACAGTTTTGGAGACTGGAGGCTGGAGTACAGCACTGCAGAAAGGGAATTAGGGGTTTTCCTAGATGATTAGCAAAATGTGAGTCAAAAATGTGCCCTGGAGCCCCAAAGTGCTGCAAGTATTGCATTAAGAATAGTGCATCTAGCCAGACAAAGCAGTGATTATCCCATGATATTGAGATTGGTGCAGCTTCACATCAGGTATTGTGTGCAAGTCAATAGAGGAAAGATATGAAAAATATTAACATTTGTCCAAAGGAAGACAACATGAGAATGCATACCAGCTGAGCAAAGAAAGGAGAAAAGGAGCCTATCTGATCTTGTTTTGTTCAGCTGGCACAAGAGATATTTGTCCCATGGCAGAGATCATGGAGTCATACAATAATAGAAGCATCAAATGCTTGGGTTGCAAGTGTTCTTGTTATTACAAACAATCAAAAAATATTTATTTTACTTTTCCCATTGATTTTAAAAATACTTAAATATGTGTATTTTCTATATATGTATGAGCAAAAGTCAAGCTCATTACAAGTTCATCCCAATAGAGAATTCACAAGCAGATCTATTGGTAGAGAGGGTTTAATACAGGAACATAATGCTTGTCCCTATCTGCATCTGCCACTGCAGTATTCAATATTCTCTTGTCCTTGATATCTTCTTGTCAGAATATCATGAGGCTGCTTTCATTACTGGAAGGACTTGTTTCTCCATGACATAGGTCAAATTCTACCCTAAAAAACCCTTGCAGTCTATTTAGATTGTGGATGAGCAAATAGGTGTTATTGTGATCCTACACTTAACGTTGTACCAGGACAGTCTGAAAGCTGAAAGTCTGAAATCACCGATTTACTCCACAATGTTGGTAAGCTGACCAGAAGCAGTCTAATGGCTTGCACAGGTCTAAAGGAAGACAGTGCTTGGGAAAGGGCTGCTCTAGAAATTAGGACCAAATTAATTCTCCTTGCAAGCAAACTTAGAGGGAAGTCAGCTCTGGGAGCAGTTGTTAAGTAACTTAATTGCTCATTTATAAAGCAGCAGCAGGGAAAAAAACCCTCAATTTTAAGCCATCAGGTGGTTTGGGGTGTTAAAGTACTCTTTCTTTGAATTCCCACATGAGTGACATTTAAAAGGAGTTAAAGGGCAGAGTATATATTAGTGAATTAAATTGCACAGATGGTGTAATTACGCAGAAATAAGCATCCAAAACACAGGAAAATTAGTGTTACACTTAAAGTGAAATCTTAATATATGAAAATGCAGTTAAAGCAGTCAAAAAGCCTTTTATCTTTTCCTTAGAGTGACACTATGAGGGAAAAAAGGGAAAGGGAAAAAAAGCATTAAATGAAATGTGCCTTCGGTTTCACTTGCAAAATCTATAATATTTAGCATGTTTATCATAAATGTATGGACTTCCTTCTCCACTACAGCCAGAGAGTGAATCAACAAATTCCATATTTTAATTGCTGCTAGGTTACAGACTCCTAGCTTTAGGATTCTACGTGAAGACAACTGAATTTCTAGACTTAGTGACAATACCTTTAAGTCATGTGATTTTCAACAAGTACAGGAAATTACAAGCAAGCAGCTGATCATGAACCTGAAGAAACTGAAAAATGTAGTACTGGAGGCAAAGAAAAGGCCTGGGAATGAGAGTACGTTGTAATGAGAGTAGAATCACAATCAGTTTTATGCAGATTTGTAGCACAGGCCACTGCTGGAATTTTCCTGGCATCAAACAGTGGAAAATATGAAATGAGGGAGCAGCATCTGCCTGACAGGCTATTAATGGCAAAGTTGTTCTTCTGAAGAAGACTGACTTGTGATGCCCATCTGAATCAGTGAAGTCACATATATTTTATTAAAGTGATCAAAATTATGATAAGTGATCAGCACAAGAATCTAGATGAAAAAAATAATTTTGATGCCAACAGGAAGGTGAAGAATACAGAGCTACTTGCTTTGACTGCTTGGGTATCTCAGTTGTTGATTTAGGGATTACAAGTATTTTGTTGCATATCTGCCAGTTAACCAGGCTTCCTCACACACCTGTTTATGAAGAAGCATCAGTCTTCTAGTCCAGACAATCTTCTAGAATGACAGTTCAGATTACCTCATCTTGTAAGACGTTCCACTACGAAGAGCAGGCACAATGACAGAATGGAGTCCAGAAGTGAACTGTCCACCAATCAGACCTCCAGTGACATTATATATGGAAAACTGGGAACTTCTTTGACTTTTGTGAAGTCATAGAAATACCACTTCATTTTCAGCACACCACCTCCTACCACTCCACTGCCCCTTCCTGGAAGAGGTCTAATCAGGTTAGCAGTCTCCATTGTATTCCAAGACTTCCATTCCCTAAGGTAAGCAGAGATGATGGGAAGATCCAGGGAGCGGCCAATCAGTCATTCATCTTCTTGTGCACCTCCTGCTCCTCTTGACTCAGTACTCCAACATTTGGAAGAGATTATAAGAATGAAAGCAAAAACCACTGGACCCTTAAAGCCACAGATGCATTTTTCTTACCACCCAGTAAATTCAGCGTGTATCTGAGGTTAATTGCAGTTACTACATTCAGTTTGCGCTTGTCCCAAAGCTAGTTCTTTTTTCTTAGTCAAAGCAGCTCGAGTGTATAGGTTCACTTCCCTCCATGGCCTCAGGTGTTTCAGACACACATCACTTAGCAAAGCACCCCCAAGTGCCAGGGTGTTTTAGTGAGGAGCAAAGAAAAGCCCTTAGAGGTCACAGATTCTCACTTGAGGCTCATGATCCAGCCCTTTTTCTGGTGCCTCATCCAACAGCAGGCCTCAGAGATATCTTCAAGAGAAGCTAATAGGTTGTTCCTTTAGAAAGATGGGAACATCTGCTTGTCCCGCAAAGATAACATCTCAAGGCACACATGCTTGCGACTTCTTGCTAATGTGGGTAACTTTGAAATTAGGAGAGTGGCTGTCAAATGTGCCCCACTCTGTGAAATATCACATGTACCTGCACACCATTCAAATGATCTTCAAGAAGTTTGGGGCTCAGGACCTGACATAT
Source organism: Parus major (assembly GCF_001522545.3). Taxonomy (NCBI): domain Eukaryota; kingdom Metazoa; phylum Chordata; class Aves; order Passeriformes; family Paridae; genus Parus; species Parus major. The sequence continues at coordinate 45,332,562 of NC_031799.1, forward strand.
GGTACGCTGCCTTGAGAAGCTGGTTTTCAGATTTCTGAAGGATGGTTCTTACCGGTGAATATGTTTAGGCCATCTTTAGGAAAGGCCTAAATTCACTAGTCCAAAGAAGAAAAATGGGGTCAGATCAGATAAAAACCTCACCACATCCAATACCGAGCAAGTGCAAGAAATATGATCTTGATAAATAGACCATATTAGGCCAGGATTTGAACAGCAGTTTCACACGTAAATGCAATAAATGCAGCTGAAGAAATATGTGGGCATCTTCATTAAAGAATACCACTACTGTATTTTACTAATCTCAGCAGTGAAAAGAGCAAATCACAAAGCTGGGTTTTATAGGGAAAAAAAACTCCAGCTGACAGATGCCTCCTTTCCCAAGACCATGTCTTCCTTTGAATGTTAATATGGGGACTTCTCTTGTGCATTCCTTGACCTCATCAAACTATCTGTATGAAAGAAAGAGAATATGATGATTAGCTACTGAATATGCTGAAATAAGAGTAAAAGCAAATTGTGTGTGAACTGAAATGGGTTTTTGATTTTCTGAGTTTCTAATTTAATTTTCATTAACACATCAGAAATACAATTTTTCCTGCTAGCTGTGGTTTCAGTAATATCAATTAGCCAGTCTCAGGGCACGTGTGATTATCTAGACATGGGCATAACCTTTGAAAGATGGAAAGGTTCCTGTCTGTTCCTTAATTCTTGTCTGTGACACAATTATCTCTGTACAAGAATATCTTTCACTATTAGTGGTATTTATTAGGCACAAATTAATTTGAGCAAAAACATAAAATTAATTTTATTCTTAGATTCTGAAGAAGACAGAATTAATGTCATATTAAAGATCACACATTAAACCAAGAGAGAGAAAGAATTTTGTTTTTACTAGTGCAGATGCAAAGATGACAATTCCATCAGCAACTGGAATTTCCACCTGAGCCCTCACAGAAAAATCCTGCCTGCTTCTCCAGTTGTGGGGGACTCTCCTAAACCTTGGATCAGTCCCTGCAAGAGGGAACATTGCAGAAAGATGGGGAGGAGGAGAAGTATCTTCAATTCATGTTTTATGCTTTGGATTTGGGGTATGCGCTTGCTTCTCAGGTGTGAAGCAAAATCAGTAAAGTTCTAAGCAGTGCCACAAATCAAAACTCCTAAATGTGAAGCTGAAACATTTTGCAAATGTTACCCCAGAGAATAAAATGTGTCCCTGGAGCTCATCTCACACAAGCCCAACAAAATACAAGCTTGTTAGCAAAAAACCCAAAGTTAATACAAATTATTCAGTCTCCATAGTGGTATGTGTGTCATGTCACAGTCTCTTTATTCATGATCCACTCTTATTGAAACTGTTCAACAGACCTTCCCACAAGGACTGGCTCTTGAACTTCTCTTTTATCATGGAGTGATTTGTTGGAGTTCTGAACTGGAAAGGCCAAAATTTTATGAATCCTGTAAAGTCTTCTATTTCTATAAAGATTTGTTCCCTCAGGACACACTCAGGGTCTCAAAGTCTTTGAGTACTTCAGCTCTAAATACATCGGTCTATATTTTGTTGTACAGCAGCCTTTCTCAAATAAATGGCATCTGCTTTCAAGGGCAGATGGATTTCTTCTGTCCCATCTGGTGCTGGGCAGATCATCTGTTTGTGCTGAATGTTGCATGGAATAGAGGTGACCATTGCTTCTTATCTAAGGTCCAAAGTTCTCTGTCTTCCTTCACTTCTGGTGCAATTACTCGATCCTCTAGAAACACTACCTAGCACAGTGGAAGACCCAAACACTGAACCAGAAATGTAGCTGCCTCCTGGGAGAAAAATAGAATTGTTCTAGTCATCAAGCCATCATCCAGAAAGTCTGGCTTTCCATGCAACCCAGGCCTTACTTCTGTACACCCAAGCAAGGCCAGTTCTGTGCACAACCCGTTTCTCCAGCAGAATGTCCCAAATGATACCTTTCTATTGTCTTTCCTCACCTGGAATTATTCTGGTCTACATTTCTTGTAAAGTCTTGAAAGCAGCAGTGTTCTTACACTGCTCTGGAAGCTGTAAAACAGGAGATTATACGATCAGGAGTTACAGGAATGGTTTGCTCAAAACCAGAATGCAAATGATTCACCTAAGAGCAGGGCTTTTCTTTCCTTTTAAGCAAAAAAGAAGTAAGCCTGAGTCAGCCTGGCAAACTGCCTCAAAAACACACAGCACCTGCCCAAAGAACACTGCTTTTCCCTCTCTTTTGGGTGACTCCTGAACACCAATCAGGATTCCCCCACCTGTGATTGCTCTAATTGCCAGGACTCTTCTGGCTTCATGATTTGAGGGAGCATCTGTTGAATGGTCCATGTGCTACACAATTGCTGTCCTCACACACAAATTCAGTTAAGGCAGATCCCAGGGAAGTGTGATTTATCATGAAAAGTTCAAATGAGCTGGGCCTAGGCTATATCACAGCTGCTCCTCTGAGATCTGGAAAGAGAACAGTCAAAATCTGTAGTCTGTCCTGGGAGTCAATACCTGGAATAAAAGTCATCTTTACCTTCTCTGCTGCAGTACCGACAGACCCACAAAACTGGTAAAGCTATCTCACATTAAGACTTTTCCACATTCATACAGACTTGCAGCCAGCAGAATGACAGCTGATAATGAGCTAATTTTAGACACTTTCAAAGGTCTAGCAAAAAAATAGGAAATACTAGAAAGTCAAATACAAGTGTAAATTTAGGGGAAATGAACTTCCGCTCACAGTCTGAGGTACCTTACAGGCTGATGCTAATGCCCTGTCAGAGAAAACAAACATGGAGTCAATTATAGTCAAATGTGTTTATCTTGATATGAATGGATCTTAGTGGATTAAAAAAAAACATTCTTGAGGTAAAGAAGAATGGAGGAAATGGTCTTGAGTGACAGAAGTAGAAAGCTTGCCAAAGCACTGTTAATTCAGCAGTTCTACACTGAGCATTTTTCCACAATGTGTTTACATGAGCTCATACAGTGTGATAGAAGCACTACTAATCATTTAGACAGTCAAAAGCAGGCTGTAATTCATCACTACACCTGCATAAGAATAACTTTCTTTACATTCCTTTTGCTAGTCCTTCAGGATTACTTTTATTAACAATCTGCCCAGTATAAATATATGTAGCTAAGTTAATTTCCTTAAAATCAGACTTTGTACTAGAAATAGTCACAGAACCATCATCCCTAATAATGCAGCATGCATCACTGTAATATTTCTTCAAATCAAATTGAAATCTAAAAACTGGCTGTAAAAAGAAAAATACTAATTGCTGCTTCTTATTGCAATTATGAATGTAGCTTGTATTCACAAGAAGATTTTCAATGCAGTCAGCACATAAAGATGACAGACACAGTTGTCACTAGGTACATACTTCAAAGAAAATCTTTGAGAACTTCTTGTCATGCAGTCAGGAAAAAAAGAATTCTAATTCCATGGTGATGGATGGTTTCTTCATCGCTTTTAATTCCCTGACCGCCTTAATTTTTGCCCGCAGCTTTAGGAGTCTTCTTGATTTATCAGTTATTTGTGTGGAATCATCAGCTTCTGTTAAATGCCTGGCCTAGCAGAAACATGAACAGCTCTAGGAATAAACCCAACCTGACAAGAGCAGCTGATATTTAGAGGGGTTTTAATTATTTCTGAGCTATGGTAGCATAGATAGGATTCATCTGAAACTTTCCCTCCTAAGAAATGTTTCAGTTTAGAGATAAATCACACTTCAGTGGGGGACGGGTTCATGCTGTCATGCTAACACAAGTGAACTCAGTTATCTTCTGGAGCTACACAAACACCTCTGGTGGGCACTTCCCTTTTCTAAAGAGCTGAAGTCTCTCATAGTATGAGGGTATTCAACACTCTACCAGCATGCTACCAGGAGTGGATGATTTTTCTGAAAAGCCTGTGTCCAGCTGGCCTGTTGTTCTGGGCTCAGTGCATTTGTCCATAAAGCACTGTTTGCACAAGAGGGATCAGGTCCCTCCCTTCTTGTATCCTTGGCATTTGTAGGTATCCAAATGCTTATGAGCAAGGACTCTCATGCTCCTCCTCCATTCAGCACACACACATGCACAAACCCCAATTCCTGCATAGTTCTTTGTGGGGAGGGGGAATGAGATCCCCTGAAGAAGCAGTGGTTTGGTAGGTATGGTTTGATCTTAGAGTCTTTACAACACTTGTGCAGGACGTGACTATTCTGAGGGATAGAACTTACAAATATTTTTAGCAGAGTAATTTAACTTTCCTATTGAAGCCCATTTACTTATGAATCTGTAATCAAGATTCAATACTCATGAAATTAAAATATTTATGCCCTTCGCAAATTATTGTGCTATAGAAATATTGAAAAGAGATACAGTAGTGTTGTGACTTCTTGTCTCCCACTCTGAAATCATGAGAGTTGTCTTTATGTAAGATATTACTCTGAAAGATATGTAGTTAACGTGCTCTCCAGCCAGACTTTCATCATCCTTTTACCACTCCATCCCATTACCCCACTATGTTTATTGAAGAATGATTTTCTCAGGTCTAGGTTTCTTTTCTTGAAGCTTGATCTGTTCTTCATAATTTCTAGGAATTCATTCAAATGGTATTCCTATGATTTTGGGCAAGCTTTCTTGGATAACTTCACTGGGGCATAATAGAAGACTTTAGCCCCAAGACAGTTTGGACACTTGGACTGAGTCAACATAATGTCGCAGAATCTTCTGGATAAGGAAATAGGACATAATGCTGTAAGCATGTATCAGCCTTGTTTTAAATTTATCATAGCACCACAGAATCATAGAATGGCTTGGGTTTGAAGAGGACCTTGAGATTATCTAGTTCTAACACCACTGACATGGCTAGGCCAGATTCCTCAGAGTCCCGTTATGACCTGGCCATGAACACTTTCAGAAACCGGGTTATGTACATCTTCATCTGTGCCAGTGTCTCACTATCCCCACAGTAAAGAATTTACTAATCTAAATCTAAAATCTAATCTAAAATTACGCTTTCAATTTGAACCCATTCCCCTTGTCTTGTCACTACCTGCCTTTCTAAATAATCTCTCTCCATCTTTTCCGTAAGTTCCCTTCAGAGACTGGAAAACCAGTTAGTTTATCCCAAAGCTTTCTCTTTTCCAGGCTGAACAGTCCCAATTTGATCAGCTTTTCTTCATAGGAGAGGTTCTCCATTCTTCTGACTGTTGTGTCTTCCTCCTTCAGACTCACTCTAACAGGTCCATGTGCTTCCTGTGCTGGGACCCCAGAGCTGGATGCAGGGGGGTTCCAGGTCAGGTCTCACCAGAGCAAAGCAGAGGGGAAGAATCCCTCCCTTACCCTGCTGATTTTATAAACAGTTGTTAGCTTTTGAAATATGTGCTTGGGGCCTCTTTTTTTCAATTTTATTGAATTGTTGGTAATCAGGAAGCTATGGCAATTATGTAACATATGGAAAGAAAACCTTCATTTTATTTAGCAAACGATGCATAACTTTCTTAACACAAAACAGGTTTTTATTTATGCTATTAGGTCAAGTTATGCTTCAAAAGAAATTGAAATTAATTAGAAGACTGTAGTACATCTTTTAAAATCTGCTTTTATTTATATTATCTGCTTTAAGTCAAATATACCTAGAGGAGAAAAAAAAATCAGGACAGGTCTTACATCCTGGAACTGATTTTTCAAACAAAATTACCACAAATACTGAGCAAAGGGGTTTAATAGCCTAAAGACCGTCACTAGATTTCAAGATCTCAAAATAAGTTCCCACTCATAATACACAGGAAAAAATACATTCTGCCTCTCTTTCTCCAGACATCATCCAGTTTCCTCAACTCCCAGTAAACCAGTCACTGAAACAATTTTGGTATCCACAGGGACATTTTTTCTGCAGTGTGTACATGGACATCAGGTTGAGTATGCTTTCCTGTCCCAGTATGGCTGGGATTTTCAATACAGCCTTTCACAGGTCACATTTACTCTTGCTCTGTTCCTGAAGATGCATAATAGAGGTAAGTCACTTGACTAAATGTTATCAAATGTACTTACCTTTGATATTTATTATGTTATGAAATTATGTCTGTTGAATGGGTTTTCTATATTTACATTCATTATTTGCCTTTAAATTGCCAAGAAAATTTGCATTCTTTTGGAGCTACAAAGTACAACAGTCTGAGACTGACAACAGAGTTCTCCTCTGACAGGGAGATCCATCTTTCTCTGCAGAAAGATAAATTAGGCAGAGCATTAGATTATAGATTTATTTTTATTTTTTTTTTAATAAGTCACAGCTAGGTGATGAGGTATCAAAAAAAAAACCTGTACAGCAGTAGATCTTTTTTTTTGGTACCTTTGTTTTCCTCCATAGTTGTCATATACTGAAATGATTGTGCGATTTTGGAAATCTTTCAACTACCAGAATCAGAATCTATGGAGTTGTTTAGATATTCTTCTGTGGATTCATGCATTTCTTGAGTCCATTTTCCAGTAGAGTCTTTCCTCTTTCCACTAACGAAATCTGCATGTCTCTTTCAGGATGTCTCAGTGCTTAGCCAAGAGAAGCACAGCTGCTTTCCACTTCTAAGTGACCTTGTAAGAACCATTAGCTAGTCACGCAAGAGAGAAGATAAAAGAGCATCTGAACAGCCTTAGGGTTTCTTGGCACAAAAGGCCAAAAATAGATACACTTCTTTTTCTAAATTTCTGTAAATTTCTGTGCATTTCCAGACTTGTTAAAATGAGCACGCATTTCAGGAAAAAAAATCACCTCTAGCTTCAGGACCCCTCTACATCCTGCATTTCTCTAGCACCTCAGAAAAGGAGCTAGTTTCAGCAAGGTACAAGATGTGGGTGTATCAGGCTTACTGGATGTTCTGTAAAGGATCTAGCTTCATGCCTACCCCACCAAGTCTGGGTATGAACCATGTGTTTCCCTGTGCAGAAATGGAGCTGTTACCCAACTGTATAAAGTTTTCCAGGTTTGTCTCTTTGCAAGATTGTCACAGCACGATCAAAGCAGAACCTTTTTGTTCTTTCCATTTTGGTGGTACTACTCAAGAGGCAACATCAAGTTCCACTGGGTCCTCTAGGCCTGTGCCACACCTTACATCTGCTTGTAAATTTCCTAAAAGATGACAGACCACTAAAAATAAACTTTCTCTAAAAGTCTTTAACCAGAGAATGCCCAGAAGGTGTGAGGTATATTCAGTGTGGAAAAGCCAAACTAGTATTGCTGTCTGCACTACAACAGGACATCCTAGGGCCCTTGATAATGAGCAGTGTAGGAGAAAGCCCTCTTCATCCACAAGGCAGCCAGAGTGTAACCTTCAGCTCACACTTACTTCATCATCATCTTTGGGACATCCAGCATTAAACACTGGTCTGAAAACAAGACAAGCCTCAAATACAAAAGACAGTGTGTCCTAGAATAATCTATAAATGTTGCTAAAAGAGACAGTACTTTAGTCAAGGCTGCCTAACATTTAGGATATCATTATCTCTTCAAAGCCACTGACATGCAGCGTCTGTGCTAGATAATATATATACCTTCAGAACAAGAAAATACCCAGGACCCAAGGAAACAGGAAACCAGAGCATACCCTGGCAACAGAAATTGGTCTTCAGGACCAGGTTTGCTCTTGTGCTTCTGTTCGAAGAAGAGCAGAGACATACACCTATGAACACACACACAGTAAATACAGGTTCAGAGAGACATACAGGCTTATCTGACAGGAAGGATAGAGGTGAAAGTATAAAGAAGAAGAGGGAGGGAGGAAGAAGAGGGAGGGAAAAGAGGGAGAGAGAAGGAGAATGATAGACACACATGAAGTTACACAAGCACAGCACACCACACCTGGATTGTTTTCTCTTCATAGAAGACTTCAGCTGACAGGGTCTTAATGTTTGAGAGGATTGCCTTAAGTCTTCCTTTGCAATTGTCCCAAACTTCAAGTATACAGGAATTTCTCTTCTCAGGGAAGTTAGGAAGGGAGACAAAGTGTCTTAGAAAACCAGTACACCTTTCTCATAATGTAAATGAAGACAGTTCAGCAGACATTCAGAAAAATACTGTCATTCTTACTGCAGTGCTGGAGTAAGTAATTCTGTATAATTTCATATACATAAAATTATACAGAAATCTTTTGTGGGCAACACTAAATTCTCCAAGAATGCATCCTAAAAGAGAGAAAGCAAAACATCAACATGTTGAGCTAAAAATTCTGTTTTGTTTTGGTGTGAGTCAGAGGTTTTCTGTAACAGTGACTTTCCCCATAAATAGAAAATTCTGGTTCAGTTCCATTACTGAGAAGATATCTAGCAGATTCAAAGCATCACAGAGATCCATGCATAACAAATGTGCTGAATTTCTGTGAAACAAACATCAGCTTCTTATGGTATGGGTAGTACTCATTGCACCAAAGATTGACTTCATGGTTTAAAAGAGAGAATGAAGAATCTTAACGCCATTTCTTACTGCAAGCAAAACCTTCAATACAACAAAGATGAATAAATATGTGTTTTTAAAAAAAAACCAAAAAAAACAACCCCCCCCAAAAATGAACTAACAGGGAAAAACACAAACAACAAAGCAAAAAACCCCACCCCATAATAACTTATCACTTGGCAGCAGGAATTGATTTTTGTGAAATACTTTTGGAGATTTCAGAACGGGAAACTGATTCTGTTTTTTTAATTTGACACAAGGACACATCAAATTTTTACTTTCAAATCCTGAAAAACATTTTAGAAGGGTCTCAGGAGGATTAAATTCCTTGCAGATTAGATTTAACATATATGCCTTCTCTGACAGGGGCATTGCTCTTCACACTGGCTCACATTTATGTCAAGTGGCAATTTCCAAGGTCTTCCAGTACTGTGAGACATTCCGTATTAATTAATGCTTTTAGAAGCTTAGTAAGTTTTCTATTTTTCAATTTCAGCTTTAAAAACACATGAAAATTTTATGTGTTGACATACCTAGTCTGACACCAGGTCACAACTCTTCTGGAGGCATTAATAATGATCTGGAAGCCCAGCACATTTTGTCTATTATGCAGTCTGATGAAGATATTTTAACATTTCTTGTTAGACAGTTAAAATGCACTTGAGCTCTTAAAATTATGACACATTAATAAGCACTGTAAGAGAGTGATATATATACTGCAGGATATACTCAGGAGTTTTTCTGTCAAGGAAGGTGAAAAAAAACATTGTAATTATTCAGAAAACATTATTTTTTTATCAACTGTCTTTCAAAAAGAAAAAAAACTTTGTCTCTTACATAGAGTTCCAAGCAACATAAAAATGTTCTGGATTGCTTCAGCAAGCCAAATTTTGTTCTGTTTGAGCCAGTTCTGTTTGCTTTGTTTGTTTTTTATGAGTATGACAATTCTTTGGACTAAAGGTTTGTTTTGTTACTCTGCCCTATCTGTCTTACATTGTCTGATTTGAGTTCTCCACCTAGATTATGGATACCTTACTCTGAGAAAAGGGCATATATTCGTCTTGGGAACCTTTATTTGCAGAATTGCAGAATTGGGTGTTTTGGCAGCATCGCACAGAGAGGAGTCTGACAGTATGAGTTCTCTGTTCAAAGCAAATCCAAATATTTCATCAATTCTAAAATGAAATGCTGAGAATCTTCTTTTTAAGAAGAATCAAAATATTTTGACCCCTCACTATTATTTCTGTAGAATAATATTTCACAACATTGACATTTTCCACAGGTTTGCCATTTACACAAAAACGTAGGCTGGTAGAGATTTCTAGCACTTTCCAGTACTCTCCTTTTGCTTAAAGCAGGGTCAGCTAGATTTGCTTGCTAAGGAACTCCTCCAGTAAAAGTTTAGATATCTTCAAGGATCTCCCCAGCTCTCTTGTGGGGTGCACAGCTGTCAAGGGAAATAAGTTCTTCCACATGTCAGATGAGGGTTTCCTGTGTATTTATGGCCATCATATTTTATTTTCTCACAGTCCAGAAAAAGTCTGCCCCATCTTCTGTATGTTTTTTCCTGTGAGAATGGATCACACCCCACCACACACCTGTCGCTAGAGGACACAAAATGATTCACACTACTACCGTCAGCGTTAGAACAAAAACTCGTGACTTTATTCTTAACTCCAGTATTTATAGATTCTCGGCAACGACCAGGGATTGGATAATTAAGTTACCGCCTTCCCAAGCACACTGGTCATGCGAAACATCCATCAAAAGACGTTTCTCAGAAGGAATGCATAAACATCTATATTTACAGTTACTTTCCTGGGAAAGCAGCTACAATTATGAAAAACAAAATCAGAAGGCTTAATTTTCAGGGTGACACACACCACCCTAGCAAAAGGGGTAACCTGCAAACTTGGGTGTAAACTTGGGTGCATGACACACTCAAAATTGCCTGACGTGGCTTGAGCCCCAGCTGATAATCGTGATGAAGAGATGTTTGACCTTCAGACAGACAAAACCATAAGCAGGAGATTAACAAGCAACTTTTGAGTCATATAGAAAAACAGAAAAGGAGCATGGAACTGTGGTGATGGGGAGCACCCCTGGAGGGGAGCAGTGAGGTTGGAGCAGCAGTCTGGCAAATTTGGCACTGTAAGAAACAGCACTGCTGGTGTCACACAGTCCATCACAGACAAAGGCACCTCCACAGCCTGGAACATCTCCCTCCCCACTGCCAGCAGCTGCACTCCAGCTGGCTGGGGCTCAAGGGCATGCAACTCCAGCGCTGGGAATGCACAGGGACCACATGACACCTTTCCCACTGGAGCAGGATATGTGGACTTCACAGAGCAGCCTAAGCCCTTCTGAACATTAAGTGTCTCTATCTCCTGTGGCACAGAGGAGCACTGTGTTAGGAGAATCACATTGCCAAGAAAAAGAAATGCATGAAATTCACATTTCAAAGTGCAGGAGGGAACTGCACGTAACTGTGTGAAAGTGGAGGAGGCGAGGGCTTTTGGAGGTTCTTATTTTGGAGGCTGGAAAGTGTTTACACACATTTAGTAGTTTATCTGTTGTAATGCTGATAACAGTATCACAGACTCACAGGATGGCTGAGGCTGGAACAGATCTCTGGAGGTCATCTGGTCCAGCTCCCTCTTCTCAAGCAGGGCCAGGAAGAGTCAATTGCCCAGGACCATGTCAAGTGGCTTTTGAAGATTTCCGAGGAGGCATAATCACAGTCTCTCTGTGTGCCAGTGTTTTACCACACCTACAGCAAAAAATTAATTCGTGGTATTCAGAAAGAACCTTTTGTGTTTCATTTAGTATCCACTGCCTCTCACCGGGCAACATTGAGAAGAGCTTGGCTTCACTGCTTTTCAACCTCCCTTCTGGTCTCTGCATGCATTGGTAAGATTCCCTTCTGAACCATCTCTTTTTCCAGCTGTACAGTCTCAGCTTTCTAAATCTTTCCTCACATGAGAAATGCACCAGACCCTTAATGCCACAGTGGTGCTTTGCTGGACCCTCCCAATATGTCCGTGCCTCTCTTGTACTGGTGATACCACAACTGGAACCCAATTCCAGCGCTGGTGTGGTCTCAACACTAATGAGACAACTTCCCCAGTTTTTGGAGGTATATCACACCAGGATTCATGGCTTTATCTTTGTCTAGTTTACATAAGTGTTCCCTGACCTGATCACTTTTTGAGGTGTTCTTTCCTCCAGACTTCACCTGGAGGGCTCTGGGATTCCTGAGGGCCAGTCTCGCCAGTGCAGTCTGAGGAAAAGAGGGCATTAAGTACTTGTGTTTTGCAATGTCCAGTCTCAACAGGACTCCCACTTCATTCAACACTGGGCCCACATTTTTACTGGCCTTCCTTTTGTCACTACGTACTTTTAAAAGCTTTTACAGAAGCTTGAGTCTGGATTCTGAATGGATCATTTCCTCACTAATTATGTGTGCTTAATGAATCAATAAACCACTTGGATTTTCTTTGATTAAAATTAAGACAACTGACCAATTTTTCATTGGGATCTCTATCCAGATTGATGTAGAAGCAATACAAGCTTCCCTTCAAATCCTCATTCAGAGGCTGATCAAAAGCTTTTCTTTTTCTTTGGACATCTCTCTAATCTGTCCTGCTCTCAGTCCCCTCCACTGACTTGCAGTGGAAATTATGAGACATCTTCCCATTTTTATTCTTTTTGGCAGATAGTATTTACTAGTGAATCTCCTTCCCTATACCTGGAAATCCATGTTACCAATTTCCCATATGATGTACATGCAATTTTAACTCCTGGAAATATGCAACTGCTGGAAGAGTGTATAGCAATCCTGAGTACTTCAGCATCTGCTCATTATTTTTGCCACTTTGGAGCAAGTGGTGCACTTAGTGTGTCTCGTCTCAAAGAGGCAATTTTATTCTTCATAAGGCTTGAAGGTTTAAAGTGCATTTTCTCTGCCGGTATGAGAGTCATGACAGACATTTGCACCAAATGGGAACAAGCACAAAAGAAGCACACAAAGGACATACAGATTATAAAGAAGATATTTTAACTTTTTGCATGTCTTGTCCTAAGTTTATTATTGTATCATAATTAGACAGCCTTCAATCCCTCCTCCAGGAAGCCAGAGTGTTAGGAATCACAAAATCTGTCAGCTTTCTGCCAGTCCATGATAACTAATCCTTCTTTTGTTTGACTCCCTGCAGTTTTAACTTTGTGGCGACAGACATGGGATGACACATGGCATTCCATACAAGTCAACATTTCCCTCTTTTTGTTGTTAAAGTTTCTTCATTAGTGAGCTCACAGTATTCTCATAGTCACTCTCTTCCCCAGCTGTTGCTGTTTCCTGGTTAATCTTGGAGGTACCTCTGAGGAGACATGACTTAAGAAAAAGAAGCAAAACAATCTTTCTCTAAGTGAGCTGATTTAACTCACAAACGTTTTGTGAGCATCCTTTAAAGATCTGTCTGAAAGGAAACCATGGTGACCTCAGGTTTCAAAGAGTCATGCCTTCTCCTGCTTAATACAGTTCATATTTTCTGTAGGACTTTGTCATGCTCTTGTGAAGGCAGAGAGCTAGAATTTGAATCATTTGAATCATTTGAATCATCACAGGAATTTGAAATTCCTATAAAAAGAGTGTTTACAAGTGCTGTCTGTTTCTCCCTAAATACAACTTAAACAGTTTGAAATGTAAAGAGCTCTCTGCCAAGTCAGATGAGAGTACTGAAACAGTTGTACAAGCAGCCCTGTAAACCACTAAGTACAGGTATAAGCTCAACATTAAAGGACAAGTTCTGATACAAAGAAGATGGTAAGATCTTTATTTTAGACTTGGTACATCTGATAAGTCAACCTATTCCACTTCGTTTATTTCAGCTTTTTTCTGTCTAATAAAATATGAAAAAAGAAATGCTTCTCAGAGCTATCCAAGGAATCAAAAACAGGCACAATTTTCCTGTTTCTGATTTCATGGATTTTTTCCAAAACATCAGTGACTCTTGTAATTGGTTAGTATTTAATTAATTCATGCCAGAAGAAAGGAATTTTTCTTTGGGAAGGGGAAATTAGGTTGGAAGCCATTCTTTGTGAAAAATACTCTTTGAAGCCTTCAGCAAATATATGGGAAACTGCACAAAAAATTAGAAAGTAAAGGAGAACAGAAACTACAGAAGCAGCACTTACTGCCATAATGAAACTAAAAATATTCATTGTTCTTAATCAAACGGCCATTATTCTTAATCCAGTAATGAAGAACTCAAAGCAATAGAGACTTTCCTGGGGTGATGTCATTGACATCACAGCTGTCAGGCGGAATTGGATCCAGTAGTACAAGGACAGAAGTAGGCAGGAAATAATATTTTGGAAAAATACAGTACAGTCTTTGCCCTGGCACATGACAGACTGGGATAGTGATCTAGATGGAACAAACCCATGCAGACATTCCATATCAAGCACAAGCAATCTAGGTAAAAGAAAAATCTTAAAAAGCAACTGCAGGAAAAATGTCAAAGATCCTTCAGACCAGGCATTGCTCAGGAACATGAGTCTTCCACTGTGAATGATAAGCTCTCAAAAACTGTTCTCTGAAAGATAGAATGGGAAACGGCAGTGAAACAAGGAAAGTTCAAAGGAGCAGGAAATGTGTCTCTCCCATTGCCCAAATCCACTGTCCAGTGTCTCATGGGAAACATCCTTGAAATTATTTTTATTCATGAAAGAAGTCTTGATCTATTAAAATCACAAAGGCAAATATTCCTCAGCTTTTAATTAAGCCAATTTTCTTTCACACTTCCTCACAAATGACTTAACACAGTTTAGCATCTCAGCAGGCTGCTCTGATGCTGTCCCTCAGATCCACTAGCTGGACAAGGCAAAAAGGGCAAAAGCACCATGTGAGGACAGCTGGTGTGTTCTGTTTACCTTTGTAACAGCTGCACCTACATGTCCCATTACAACACGCTTGCTTCATACATATGCTCTGTCTTCCAAGGACAAACCAGGGCACAGGCAAATACAGCCACAAAGCTGGAAAAATGGAAATGGAAAATTTACAGCTGAGCTTCTCAGAGCAAGCAGCAATCTGGGTCCTCTGGTATAGAACTAGAGGTGCCTGTCTTCTTAAAGCCAAGCAGAGCATATTCTTATCACGTGGTTCATACAGGGATCTGAATCAAAAGTGGAAAGGATAGAAAAATCCTATGTAAAATCTTGAGTTCCCCCACTAAAAAAAAAAACAACAAAAAAAACCAAAAAACCATAAAAACAGCAACTGCTTAAAAAAGTTTAATAACATACGAGAAGAAAAATACCACCTGTTCCTTGAGTCAACAATAGCTCTGGCAGCAGCACAGACATAGGCATGATGGAAGTTAAAATGGGTTCCCAAAGACATATTGCTGTTTAGTAGAGTTCTTGTGGTTTTTGTGCGTGTGAGTAGTAATGCAGATCCTTCCCTAAGCAAACTGCTTGGGAATCCAGCTTATATCCTGTCAGAGAGAAAATAGGAAGAGTTCTGAAGGATGTTAAGGGTGGCAGATCTGGTCAGTCATCCAGTTTGGCAAAAGCGGTAACACAGCTTCACCATGCATTTCCATTCACCATATACCATTTCCCATGTATAGAGCTTTCTGTGAGAAAATTCTACTTTTCACCAAGAAAATCTCTGTGAGAGATTTCTACTGTTTCTTTTGCTTTCTGATTCCCAACCCAGCAACTCTTCTTGTAATTCAGTGCAGAATTTTTTCTTTTGTTCCCTGGTCATTCTGCAAAGGAATTACTGAGTGCACTGGGATTCTGCACTTGCCAGTCCTTTTCATGCTCTCTTGTAAGCTAACACATCCAGTTTTGCAGACCTTGTGCAGTCCTGTAAAACTTGACCTAGCCCACAAAGAGAAATCCTAGTGGATGTAGATGAAAAATGAATAGATTATGCAGCACGCTACCTACAATCCTATTTCATTTGGGATCCTGGTGGCCTGCTTTTTACTCCAAGTTTTCTCTTGCACAGCTGACTTTACTTTCTTCTCCCACCCCTATGCTTTTCTGGCTCACACTGTGATCCCCAAGACATTTTTTGTGCTTGTCTTTTTTTTTTTATCCAAGCATCACAGTCAAATGACATGTGTTTTAAATCATCATTCAAGAAGATGTTTTTAGGTATCACTGGAGCTATCACTGTCTGAAAGGACATGGACAAAGCACATTAGAAAGGCCAAAGGAGAGGCTTAGCCCCTCAGATCTGGGTTTTCCTATGCAGAATGCACACTTCCCTAACCCAGTTCCGTCATGTGCTTCTAGCAAATCACCTCTTCTGTAGAGCATGGGGGTAGGAAAGCACTGACAGTCAGCAGAGCATCCTCCCTGCAGCAGAGCTGTGGCTACATCCTGTGAAGGACAAGCAAAGGGACACAGAAAAGAAGTGGGCTGGTTTGGCATGAAAATCCCCAGGCAAATGGTCTTGAATGGCCAAAGTACTAGAAGCAAAAAATACAACATGCAAACACATTTCAGGGAGAAGACTAAATAGTCTTGAACAAAAATCTGGAAAAGCCTTTGTATTAGTTCAATCTGGGTTGAAAATAAGAATCTTATATTTCTAGCTGGGACTTTTCTTCTTGGAGAATCCTCTGCAACATTTCTCTAAGGTCAAATCTGAAGCTTAACTCACTTTTTTGCAGTGGGATCCATGTTTTGGGGAGGAGATAAAGAGTCTCTGTCATGAAATGCATTAATTGATTATGGGGAATTTAACAGCAAGAACAATTCTTATTAATATAGTGAAGATGGGGATGTCCCTGTAATTCTCAGGTTTTAATATTTTTAATCTGTTTTGCTACAGAGATCAAACACAAAAAAAAATATATTATTTTCCCATCCCAAAAAGGCCTCAGAATTAGCTCATTTCAAGCAACCACAGCAAAGACAAACCATACCCATGAAGAAGAATTACAATGAATATGTGTTTTCTGAAGCACTGAAGATAGCACAATGCAAAGAAGACTATGAAATAATTGGGGATTTCCTGTGGATCCAAAGCAGGTTTATCCTACCACATGGAGCAACCAAAATCAGAAAATTCTTTCAGGATATCTTGTCTTTCTACCTGACAGGACAAATGTTAGGGATATCACAGAGAGAAATTATATCTAAATAAAAAATGAGAAAGTTGTTTGACTCATTACTTACTTTACAAATGTCACCACTGTATTCATTTTCTTTATCTGAAACCAAAATAGTTTGGGGCTTTTTTTAGTCCTGAACCCATGAATTTCCTCTGTTCCTTTCTGGTGTTGAAAAAAAAAATAAATAAATATATGACCAAAATTGGTAATATAATTCTGAGAAGCTTCTTCCACATATCTACACAATTTTCAGCTGACAGTCAGTTCCGCTTGATGAGACAGTCTGAGTAATGATGGAAATGATGACAGATCTCACTGTTTCCACTGCATTCCTTCTTTGCACTACACCCAAACCAAAGCTGAAGGAAAGTTACCTTTTTTGTTTGAAAGAGAAGCAGATACCTTTCTTGTACTTGGAGAATGGATATCATATCATAACGCCACTGTTCCTGACTAGATGAAGACTATTCCCTGATTTATTGCAGTAGCAAATATCCATGAGCTATGAAAATCCATGCACTTTCCAGACAGTGAAAGAGCCTTAGTGCTGAGATAAACTGGTACAAAAATTTAAATGCCATGTCTGCATCCAGAAGAATTCTAACACATCCAAATCTGGCAGAACACAGAGACAATCCTTTCTAATATCAGCTCAAACTATGTAGCCTTAATATAATAAACTCAGGAAAGGAATATATTGCAGTAAAAAAATTCATGGGCCACCACCCAGCTGTGAACACAAAACCAGCTTTCTTGAATCAAATTAATACCTCTACTTGGGTATCCTGTTCCTGCTTGCAGCCTACAGCAGACGGGTAAATGAAGGGCAAAGTGACTCTTTATTTTATTATATATCCTAAACTTCTGCCAAGAGGAACTTTAAAAATCTTCCTGCACTGAAATACCTGGACTATCATAATACAGTTGATGAAGTACCTAGGAATAAGCATAGTCCTGGGTATCCAGGATAAAAGAGTTTTCGGTCTCATTTTAAGACATCTAACAATTCTGACAAAATCCTGTGACAGTGAGTTCCACAACAGAAGTGAATGAATTATAATCATTCCTTAGATAGAGGTGGCTTTCATTTAATTGCCACAGAAAAAGAGTAAGTAGATGAAATATAAGTATAGAATTTGATGACTTAGCACTAACCTTAATAGTGCTAAGAAAAGGTAAAAAAAGAAAACCAAAACAAAACAAATAAAAAAACCTTATAGTTGTTAGAAACTAACTGCATACTGCATATTTCATGTTCAATTCAGTAGAATTTCCTCACATTTCTCGAAGTCAAGCTGTCATCCTGAGCATGTTCTCTGTATTCACTAATAAAGCTGTGTGAATGAGCTCCAAGGAGAATCACAATGTCTTCCTTGACAAGAATTTGGTACCCCAACAGAGAACAGCCACAGCATCTACACAGTGTCATCAGTTCTGACTGAAAGCAGAACAATTAGTGGCACTAATGCTAGAGAAGTTTCTTACAGTGGTGCTTTATCCAACGTCAGGAGAACATTTGCATGTCTCATTGTCCTTGCTGTTGTTTAGACAAAGACCAAAATACTTGGATTAGTACAGCAAAGATGTGGAGAAGGGGAGGAGGAGTCCAGTAGTGCTGTTTATAGCACATATTTACTTTCTTCAGAGACTAATAAGACATTGCCTCTGTGTCTCCTCCACGAGAACAGGAAAGGCAGTTCTGCTGGATGTCTGCTCTGCAAATCAACAGCTCATAGCTACACTATCCTGAGGGAAGCAGACTCCAGAGCCCTCTGCCTCCTGGGTACATGCTCATGCCAGGCTTGGCATGTTCCTGTCAGTTCCATGGGCATTCAACAGCACATTCAACAACCCTTGTCTGGGGCTCTCCAACAGAACTGGCATCAGTGGCCAGGCTCAGACACAGGTTTCAAAGGCCAGAAACAGGAACATCAGAAGAAGATGCCAGGAAAAATGACATGACAGGAGCTGCACACTGTCTGCCAGTCTTCCTGTTCAGGGCACAGGATGCTCTGTGGCAGTCAGTGGTTGGGCAGACACAACAGAGTCTGAAGGACTGTGAGAAGTGCACCATTAGCAAGGATTGAATCCTCACTGTTTTGGGATAAGAGGACAGTACCTGTGTGTACATGAACTAGGCTTCCAGGCCTTAGAGAGAGGTATCTTTTATTTAGAGACATAGTCCAAAACTCTTCTAGAAAAGAGGACCAGCATTTTTGTGGAAAATATAGCCAAAACAATTGGAAGTGCCTGTACAAGATTGTCTCTAAGACATTGAAAGTTTCTCGAAATGAATAACTTTTCATTACAAGTGTGTGTCCTGTTGAAGGAGCAGTTGGGAATAGCAATGGCTAAAGTAATTCATGTGATGTGTTAGGGGTTTGCCTGTAATAAATAAAAGGGAGCAGATAAGAATCTATCAGAATAAAAAGAAACATTTGCTTGTTCAAATGTATTGATAAACAAGGGGAAACATGCATTTAAGAGTTTTTAAAAGTGCCTCAGGGTGCGTAATAACTTTGTTACTGCAGTACTTCAAGTAATTCCAGCTTAGGAAACAGTGTTTCAGGTGGGTTTGTTTTAACATTGTGCAGAACTCACCAGCAGAAAAGAAAATTGACGAAATCACACATTTTCAGATGCAGATACAAAATTTGGATACTAAATGACATATCAGTGAAAGACACAGAAAGGTTTTTTGGGTCAACACTAAGGACTCCTTAGTCCTGATACACCTGAGTGATATAATTCTCATGCACCACTGTGATGTAGCCACAAGATAGGAAGTCATTGCACATTGGAAAAATAATCTCTCTACACAACATGGCACATCTATTTCCAGTAGGGTATCCATGCCAGTTTTGAAGTTTCAGACCTGGCTCAGAACTTGGCCAACAACCCCCACCACCTGAAATCAGACAGTATGGATGCTGAATGCGAGAAAGAAGGCAGGGAGCACATCAAATAATTGTGTCTGTCCTGGCCAGCTACCTGGATAGGTACCTCTAGGACACTTAAGCATTCAGAGCAAAAGAATGCAATTCCCACTAAAGCCTAGTCAGCTGCATTGAAGAGTCTGCTTTGTCAAGTTTCAGAGGAAGAAGTAAAATCTGAGGTATTCTTGGTTCCATGTGTTGACAGCAGCACCCTGAGTCAGATAACATTGCTCATCTCCAGAACTTCATATTGTAATAGTCAGCTGCATCAGTGAAAGATGTCCTCCACCAGACTTGCTTTTTATCCTGCTGCCTGTCTCTCTTTCCTGTTTACTTCTTTTTCCTCCCCCTCATTGTCTTTGAATATCAGCTTTATGCCTTGCTCCAGCTTGTGCCCAAACTCCACACCACTCCCCAAGAATACAATTTTTAGTTTCCACCCTCCAGCACCAGTTAAGGAATAAGTAAGCTGAAGAGGCCTAAATTTTGTTTGATATGGGACAGAAAACAACAGCTCCTCAAAGCTGTTCTACCTTCTTCCCTATCCAACATTACAGCAAGGAAAATCTGGATCAATTATTTTTATGGAGCACTTAATATTACCTCTGTTTGTTTCTCAAAAATCTCCAGTCTTCTTCTATTATTCTCTCCCTTGAAACTCAGTCTTGCCAAGGATCTAATTAAGCAAAAAGCTGTGTAATCTTATTACTCCTGTTCATCTCTGCTCAATATAATTAGTTTCTGCATATACTTCTTTCCAGTATTTCTGATTGTACGTGGAAATTTATGTTTTGAAAACATATTCAAAGAACAATGGAGAAATTTTGACTAGTCTGCCTTAAGGCTATGAGTTTAATTAAACTTGTTAGACAATGAAGTTGCTACCTAAAACCGTATTTTCCTCTTTCATTTACAGATTTATTAGCAATTACCAGTTTTTTAAATATTTAGACCTTTTAACAATTTTATAACTAACAGGTCCATATATCTCTCTGTAGTCTCTCCATAATCTCTGGAGAGCTAAAAGCTTGTGCTGGAGGACAAATGGTGTATGTTTTGACTTTCTTTACATTGCCAAAAGTATTGGGTGCAGGTGTCCAAGTTCTGGCAGCAGTAGGCTGCAACACTCTGAGAGGAGAGACTAGGGCTGCCTCATCCCAGACTTGGACACTTTCAAGCAGCTCCAACAGACCCACTCCAAGACACAGGCCAAGGAACAAAGGTGAGCCAGGGAAAGGGAAGAAGAGTAGAGTTTTCCCCAGAAAGAATCAAATGCTTGATCCTTTTTAATGTTTTTTTTCCAATGGCCAAATCAATAATTGCACGAGGTACGTATTTTTATATTTATAAAAAGATATATCTACATAAATTATATTTATATATATATATTATATTTTTATATATCAATATAAATATTACAGGGATGTGCATATAGAAAACAAAAAAATCTATTTATATTGGCAGTCAATTAAGCTAATTTTCCCAAATCCAGTTGGCTTTTCCCATAATGGTAACTGGTAAGCACTACCCCCTTTTTACCTCACTCATGAGTTTCACTTCCATTCTTCCTACTCTCTCCCTTCTTTTCCAATTGGGTGGTGGAAGTGAGCAAGTGGTTTGGTGGTTGTTTGGCTCCTGCACCAACCCACTGAAGAGCTAATGAAAACTAATATTAGTCATGCCTTTACTGCCTCAAGAAAAATGTGTGTCTTAAAGGACTGAAACTTAACTAGTTTCTGCTGTATTTTCAATTTAAAAAATTGACTTTTCTTGTGGAAGCTTAAGCAGTATTAATTTTCTTCCAATTAGCTTCCTCCCTTCAGCTCTTATAACATCAGGGGAAAAATAATAAATTCATTTTCTCTAGATCCAGAGGGTGCATTTTCTCTCACTGGTTAGATGAATCAAAGAGAAAAAACTAATATTTTGCCTTATTTGCAGACAGCATAAAATCCAATGGGCTTTACCCATAGCTATTCTTGGAATGTCAACAGCAGAAAATGGTTCTTTCTGTAAGCAGAAGGTTGCCAAAAATATATTCTACATAGAGGAGGCTCAAGCATTCCCAAGAAGTTCCTTTCAGCTTAAACTTACTCAGATACAGTCTTACTACTTCTCTAGTAATAGAATAAACAGAGGTTATTTCTTTGACAGGCCATCAAATCTTCCTCCTGCCTGTTCATTTTGGAGAGGCAGTTTACTTCAGATTTATCTCTCAGTGATGCAACAGCCAAGAAGGAAAATACTACCCAAAGCTTTTATGAAAATATATGTGTTTGATAGAGAAGAACATCAACATTTAGTGGACAAATGCTGATCCTGTAGTAAGGAGATCTGGAAGGACACCTCAACACTACAACAGAGCTGGACAAAATAGCGGTGTCTGAACTTAGTTGTAGGCAAATATAATGTAACAATCTCTAGCTAAAGGTAATCCAGACACAGGATCACAACTCTCCATGGCTGTAAAAGGGCACTGGTGGGTTCCCATTGGCACAGATGTCCCACGTACAAGAGTCCTCATGACACTTACCTGTCCTTTGGAGACAGTGGTGACAAGAGTTGCAGGCAGTAAGGCAGGTCCCTTGCCAGCAGGTCTCACAGGTTTAACACCACCATTAAGTACTCTGATGTGGAACTTCCTCTGCCTGGAGGTGGCAACTCATCATGAAGGCATCAGGAAGAGCTCTGACCGATAAAAGAAGTGCTATCTACTTAAAAAACCACCCATGGTCCTTTCCACACAGCCCTAACAGAACATTCATGCAGCTCTTTATGAATTAGGAACATGCCAACTACTTCTTTATTTCTTTTCTTTTCTTTTC
>NC_031799.1:45355706-45398268 GCF_001522545.3 Parus major
CCCCTTTCTCTCTTTCTCTCTCCCTCTCCCCTTTCTCTCTTTCTCTCTTTCTGTCTTCCACCCTCCCACATGTTCTTCCACACTTCTCTCCCTTTCACCCTGCCCCTTTACCCAAAACCCACAGCCATGTGCTTATATAGAATATCAGGGACTAATCTACACAAATTTCCATTTAAAGTGTGTCATTTACTAATAAAACTTAGTGAGTTTTTGCAGACTCTCTGACTTCTGTTGATCCTTTCTACCACAAACATCTGCAAGTCTTGAGCACTCCCTTCCCCTTGAGGGTGGGACACTGCATTCCTGAAGAAAGCACAGTCTTGGATTACTCAAACTCTGCACTCTGACAAGTAGATTACTCCAGCATAATCCAAGCTGTTACCTAGCATCTGAAAGAGATGGCAAGGCCCTGAGCAACATATCTCTGAAGATGCTCTGAAGTTTAATGCACAGGAGGAAGAAAAACGCTGTGTTGTCCCATTCCTAGTGCATTATTCAGGTACTAAATACCTGAGGTTTCCCAGTGTGACTGAGTAGACCATGTGTTTCATCTAAAAAATGCAAAGGCAGGTACACACAGCCTCTGCATGCCAGTTTCAACAGCTGGGAGCTGGGTTGGTTTTGGTCTTGAGGCATCTTAATGTCAATGGGTAAAAAAAAAAGTACCTTCTGTACTCTCCAAAGCCCATCAGTAAGCAAGGGAAAGCTTGCTTTAGCCACCATTTCTGCAAATGCCTTCTCCTACCCAGGCATGACACAAGGCGGCTGCCTTGAGAATTTGGAAATCTCATCTTAGTGCAGTATGAACTGATTCCTATAGTAGGAGATCCAAGAAACCAGACATCAGAGCAATTATTACTCCCTAAACTACCAAAAGAAGACTAGTATATGCCTTGTGAAATATGGTGAGAAATGTGGAATAATTTCTTCTCCTTAGCCTTTATTTTGTGAAAACAAGGTGAGAAAAATTCTGCATAATTATTAACTGACAGAAAGGAAAGGCCAGTTCAGACACTGAGAAAAATTAGTTGCTTCCAAAGGGCAGAGTTTGCCATGGCATTCTAGCATGTGCTTCATACATCAATATAAAACATGGCTATCTTAGCTCATAGCTACTGGTTTTTGCCACCTTGTCAAGGCTTGCTGTGAAAAGCCAGCCTTTCAGCTATATCCCAGATTGAAGAGGCTAAAAAAACAGGATGCAGGGATGAGGTCTTCTTGCCTCACAGGAAACAAGGTCTGCACACTCAAGTGGGTGGCTGAGGGAGACCACAAACACCTTCCCACTTCACTTGAGAGATCACAATGACACTCAATATTCAAGGAGGTATACTCAAGGCAGGAAGGAAACAACCAGAATGTTTTAATCTGCTCGCCAAGCCCTGAGCACAGTCTCTGCTTCTCTGTTCTCACAGGGTACAAACACACAGACATTTGGATGTATTTGAGCTTGTTTGCATTCTAAAAACAGCTGCAATATTAGTGCAGAAATAGAGGTATTTAGTGCTTTGTGCATAAATACCTCAGATTTGCAACATGGGCTGCAAAAAGGCCTTCATAAAAGAGATTTCAAATATAAATAGAGCATCATGAGAGGGCTTGCGTAAGTTTCTCATTGAATTATAGTGCACAGCTGGTTTGACCATCCTGTGCTTTGCAGCCAGCCAGAGCAGGCCAATCTGTCTCGTAGGCAAGCTGCTTGCTGTGCATGGCACGCCTTTGTCTGCAGCAGCCTGAGAGCAGCAGAGAGCCACAACAAGAAATGGGCCCACACCAGCAGGTGATGTGTGGGCACCACTTGGCAGTGTCCAAACAGGTTTAATGACTTTTATTTGTGCATCTCATAAATTACAAATTGCATTCAGCACCTCATGCATGGACACAAGGACCAGAAGTGCACAACAGACCGAAAGACTTTTAGGAAAATACTTGTGTGTTTTCAGCTTGTCAAGCTTTTGTGGTTGGTTTTGGTTTTATGGTTTCTTTGTTGGAGGGAGGTAGTAAAACTGTAAGACTAAATTAGATTTTTTAGCATGAGACCAGCATTTTCTACATACATTTTAATCAGAAAACAAACAAACAAGAAACTCCAATATGATTAGTAAGAAAAGGGGAGAAGAAGATCTTGCATGTTAAAGTGGATGAACTGGAAGACACCACGCCTTCCCTTCTCACTGGAGAGACACAACATTTATCGCTTACCTATAACTTTTGCTGCTACCTGTTAAATGTTGATCTGTAACTTCTATTGTTTATTTATGAAATGCAGATATTTCTGAATAAGATGGCAAAAAGAGGAACAGAAACATTATTTCCATTGAAAATATTCACAAAAGTTTTTTTTTTTTGCTGGTACTCTTGTAGTCATGACAAAATGAACTATATATTTTTAGCTTCTGATACTAATTTGTCCTTAGAAACATCACCAAGATAAAGGAGAAGAGTGACTAGAATTCGAAAGCCCAGATCATATCCACACATCTTTAGAGGAACTGTAAATGTAAGGTGGTGATTTCTGGTCCCAGCACTTGGAACCAGAGCACATGTCAAGCCACCACAGTCCTCTTGCAGTCAGTAACAAAACATTTTGATGGTAGGAATGTAGCTGTCTGCAGCTTTACCTAGAGCAGGTTTACTTTGAGAATCATTGAAGCAGTGAGTCTTTCCCTCATCTCAAATATTTATTCTACTTATTACCATCTTCAAGGCAGGAAATATTACTTATTATATTATACATGGGCTGTATTACTGAGGACACAGCCCAAAAGTGAATCTGTTCTGTCTGAGGGAATTCTGCATCTACACTTGAATATAAACTTTTCCACACTGCTCCTGGAAATGTACTGTGGCCAGTACTGGGTGGTGGAGAGTATCATCCTTTCTCTTTGCCACATAAGGTCTAATATCTGAACTACCATAAAGGCCTTGGTATTTCATCCCTCTGGATATTGTCACATGATCTCATTTCATGTTTTACAAGCAATGGGGGTTCAGGGCAATACAAGCATTGGCCTTTACAAGAATATATCTGACAAAATATGTCCACAATACCTACTTGATTTTGATGTTCCAGATGGCATTAACATCTGGAGAAGAGGTGTTTACAAAGCAGCAACCTGAAATTCTGTGTAGGTGGAGGCCTCACCTTAATTGACACAGAGTATTGGAATAATTTTAGTATTACTGTTCCTGGTGAGAATTTTTCTTCTGTCAGGATTTATGACACATCATCAACTTTACAATGTTTAGTGTTCCTTTCTCTGACCCAGATTCTAGATTCCCAAAGCCATATGAGACTATGTTCTTCCATTTTGAGTCCTGGGGTGGTTAACAGAACAACACAGGACGGAATGCTTTGAAAAGAATAACTTTGCCAGTAGTTTTTTTAATTAACTAATACATAGATTCTTCTGGTTTTGAACAGTGACCTGCTATTTGCTGGTGACTTTGCCTATGATTTGGAAGCAAATGGGGTCAATCCTGTTATGTTATCCACCCTCCCAATGTTGTACCCTGCTAATCAATCTGGCTTTTCCATGAAATCCTGCTAGCCCACAGGTGACTTATTAAAGATGTCAATTCAATACTTTGCCTTGCCCATATGAAATCCTTGTCAATATATATTAGTAACTGTCAAATTCTCACCACCCTCTTAGTGCCTACATACTCATATGCACAAGATTTTCATGCTCAATTTTTGTTTGTTTGTTTTACTTCTAATCCACCTGTAAGTAGAATATCTCAAAGATCTTTCTCCCCATCCTGCTTGCCATTATCCACAGAGACAGCCAAATCCTTCTTTCTTTTCCCAACAGTTCTCTGCTGAAACATTTTTATTTCACTACCAAATTTCATTAGAAAGTATCTGCTTACTTTCAGGAAGGTGTTTTATTGGTCATGCTGTAGTGAGCTCCACATAGGAAGACTTTCATTTGCTTCAACTAAAAATGTCTTCTCTCTTAAAGATACGAAGCACATGGACACTTCTCAAATCAGAACTTAGTTTCCAGTAAGGAATCATGTGTCCTGAATTTCTCCCAGGCAATGCAGGAGAGCAGGTTGTTTAATATCAGCATGTCTGTGTAACAGATGGACTGTTGCAGAGCTGTGACCATACAAATAAATGAGCATAATTAGCTCCAAGGGGATAATGAGGAGGGAAGAGGCGCTATTCACTTGCAGCAAGGGCCAATACAATATGAGGTGTATCCATCTTTTATGTCTGAACTCTGATGGCTCAGACTATGCCAAGATTCACAGATGCAGAACAATTTCATTCACTCTAGATCAGAGCCAAGGATCAAAAAACATAGTATGGATAATGCAAGGTGTTGATTACTAAGAGAAAAAAACACTATTTGAATCAGGATGTATCCAGTGTTGTTCATTGCCTAAGTCAGAACACAAAACAGTCATCCTGATTTGCATTTCTTTTTGATCTTCTAGTGGGTTTGACAAATGATATTGAATTGAGGGACATCCAGTCATTTTTAAGCTAAGAACTGAAGCTAAAAATGTTCCTGTTTCCTGAGCCTGGGACTGGTGTGATACAGGTTGTCCTAAAAATTCAACAGCTATAAAAAGTCACCCTAGTTTGTCTTTCCCATTGAGCCTCACTACCTAATAACTAAGCAGGGCATTACAAAAACTGAAAAAATGGGAAAAACTAATCTCCCCACTCTTGTGAGTCTTACAGGGAATAGTAAAAGTCAAAATAATTTGTGAGGACCTATGGCAGTGTAAACAACCGCAGCCATGTTGTAACAAAGAGGACCTATCTGTGGGTGTAAATGTCTGAGAAAAGTGCGGACCCAGCTGGGGCACAATGTAGCTTTGTAAGGAATATATAATGATTCAACAAGTCATACTGTCGCCCCTCAAGTCAGTGCTCGGTCACCCAAATAAGCAAGTTGGGATTTGCATCAGGCAATGCTGATTTGACCACTGGGATCCAGCAGTTACTACTGTAAGTCACCAGCATTATCATACCTCAGAAGTATCAGCAAAACTGCATCCTACTGCTATTTTGTTGCCTCTCTGCAGCACTATCATGTGTTAAAAAACATTCTCCTGGGTTTTTTTGGAATTCCTTTTCCTCTCTTACTTTCTCAGAAAGATACATCTGAAGCCAGGAGGACAGCTGAACAAGGAAAAACCTGGTGTTTGTAACAGTAAGCTCTAACTCTTCTACCAAGCTGACTTTGAGCTAGTTACACAGCAATTAGCCCTGCTCTTCATACTGTGAATGTTCCAGATGAGAACATATGATTTAATTTTTAAATAACTACCTGTATTATTTTAATAAAATATGTAATTTTAATTTATATTAGACTTGCTAAAGAAAATGTAAATTGGTGTGAGGTTTATCTGAAGCTTCGTACTCAAGAATATGGATTCATATCTTTGTTCAGATGTCTGCTTTGGTGATTATCTTTCTGGTGCAGATTTCAACTGGGAAGAAATCCCCTGGGCAAGCTAAAAACCTGTCCTTTTCTTGCAAGAAGATGGTTCAATTTCAGAAGAATGTAGTTGGCAGTCAGTGCCCATCCAGTCCTTTGGTGAAATCGTGACAGACCATTCACTGTAATCAGAATGCTCCCAGATTCCTAACAGATCACTTTGCCCAGTAATACCCATGGAGAGAAATCAGATTAGCACCCATCAAGTTCCTTCTCCTTGTGACCCACATCCTGAATTCAAGTCTGCCAGCATGCTGGTTCAGTTGTTTCTCTCAGAGAGCCCAAGTTCTGTTTGTGTGGAACAGATTTTAGCTTCTCTGACAGTGGACAACACCTAGAAAGAGCACAGTGCTCCTGTTAAGGGAGAACACTGATCACCTCTGATATTGCTTAACAGCAGCTGAAGGACAAAGAGCATTGGTGTACAAAACACTCGCTTGCAGTGAGAGACTTCTCCAGGGTCAAGCTGCTCAGGTAGAAGCAGTTTATTATATGGATAAAGAGAAGGAGAGACCCGTGTCTGCCACCAGCCTCAGCGAACACATGGTCAGGGGGAGGGGAGAGGGGATCGGGGAGAGCAGGAGAGGAGAGGTTAAAGATGGAGAGGGAGGGATCAAGAGAGAATGAGAGAGAGCAGGGAGAACAAGGGAGGCTTAGGAGAGAGGGGAGAACGAGAGAGGGGGAAAAGGGAACACAAGGGAGTTAAGAGAGTGGGGAGGATAAGGGGGGGCGGGAGAAGAACGTGGGGGGAAGAGTAAGAGAGGGAAAAACAAGAGAGTAAGAGTAAGAGAGGGAGAGGGAAAAACAAGAGGGCAAAGTTCCTGTTACAATACAATATATGTCTTTCTATAGTGAATATTCTAATTCCCAGTAACCAATCACTACGAGATACCCCCACTAAAGAATTTACATATACCCTATAAGAACTGCTACATTACCATACAGTGTTACATTTCAACCTCTAAAAGCTTTACAAATTCTTTTCTTGCTGCTTGACCTTTGGATTCTCTATCAGCAGAAGGACATTGTTTCATCAACCGGGATTCTCCTTTAGCTGGCTAGGCTATTGTTCTTCGGATAGCACTCAGTATCCCATGACTCAAAGCTAGCTCTCATTTCTGCTTCAATTCTAGGCTTCATATTTTCAGAATCCTTTGCTAAATAATCATATTCATAAGGTTTCCCTGTTTCATCCTCCCCAACAAAAGAGGAGACCTGACAGTAGCTAGGATTTTGTGATATTGTTGTGAATGGCCTTTGCAGAGGCAGGATCCTTGTCATTTCCCCTGGTAACACCAGCAACCATAAAGCCAGAAAGTCCACTTCAATAGCTGTCTAGCAACTGGCAAGGGAACCATTTGACTCAAGGGTTCCTGGAGGGAATATATTCTACATGGCAATAGAGCCTTCCAGAGCTAGGAGACATGGTGGAAGCAACATAAAAGGGGAGAGACAGACAATGCCCCAGGTTGAAACATCGTAGTGGCTTTTATCCAGGTGTGCTGCTCTTTGACTTATGAGCCTGATAGGTTGATGCATTGTGGTTAAATCCATAAAAATTTTCCAGTACCACCAGGGATCATGAACTACATCCTGGCCACTGAACCCTATGTGATTGTCCTCTTTAACAGGTTATGTACTGGTTACCATCATGTCTGATGTTTCTGTAGTTTATATAAA
The DNA here is from genome assembly GCF_001522545.3 of Parus major. Taxonomy (NCBI): domain Eukaryota; kingdom Metazoa; phylum Chordata; class Aves; order Passeriformes; family Paridae; genus Parus; species Parus major. The sequence continues at coordinate 45,362,846 of NC_031799.1, forward strand.
GCAATTACTTTCTTCATATCACATTATAAAATACAATTCACAATCTGGGTTTTTACAGCAGTCATATTATACTCTTTGGTATCTATTAAGTTAGCTTTCACTGTCTGACATAACATATGGTTTCTGTCTTAAGAAAGAAAGCAAAATAGACAAGGAGTGTAACTTCAGCCGTTTCCACATCTCTCATTTTGCATGATTTAATGCTTTTCTTTTGAATCAATTTGAAGAGAAGATTTTTCATGCAGGCATATATACAAATCTCCTATGAATTCCAGTTTGACTAATATTACTACAATCACTCTACATGAATTTTTCTCCTCTTACTTCATTTTTGCTTCTTTCTCTCTCTATAAAAGCTAAAAGCACAACATATCAAAACAAATAAGCCAGTTTTATTCAAAACTTCCCTAAATAAACACCATATAAAGTATGCAAAACATTCCTCATTTCAAATTTCTTCTTTAGAAGAGAATAGACGCTCTCCATGCTCCCTCTGGCATCATGTAGAAACATTTGAGAATAGATAAGCACTGGACAGGGGTAAACTTTCTGCAGAATATTCCAGTTCTGCCTGGGGAAGGCCTTAAGTGGATGGTATACTCCAAATTGGTTCTTGCAGCTCACTGATGCAGCAGGGGATGCTGCAGCCCACAAAGCTGCAGCTTTGTCCCTTTACAAAGCATTACATTGCACTTGCATCTGCTGATGAATTTGTCTCTAAACACGAACACCTAAATAGCCAAATAATTAAATGTAATCACCTAGTGATTTTCACAGTTGAGACAGTTGTCTATGGAATGGACACATCATCAACTCTTCCAGGGACTAACTCATTCCTCTTACGCTAAATGTAAACACTTGATTTGTATTATCTCATGTAATAGGTCACGTTATTGCTGGTGGTGCAGAAGTGGTTGATTTTCCTTATGGCTTTGTAAGAAACAGCACTGCCAGAAAACAAGCAGTGATGAGGAGTGGGTGCTGGTTTATTTGAGACATAAACCATTCAAAGTCATGAATTACAGGCTCCTCAGGGAAGGTGGGAGGAATATGGAAAGGACATAAACTGGAGTGCTGATGTCAAGGTGAGGCCAGATGAACAGGCCAACCCAAAACTCCTTCCAAGAAAGCACCCTTCCTGACACTTTGGAGTGCCAGAGACATGTCTCATCCCAAAGCCATGTTTGCATATCATAACATCACAGAGTAAAATATTTTCCCTTAAGGACCTAGAGGGAATAGTTTTATTGTTCTTGTTGAGGCAATGCATTTTCCATTACAGCATTTGTAAGTTATCAGTCAATGATGTGGTGCTGCAGATTTATAAATGACTCATAGGGTTGCAACCCCACTCCCTACCTCACCAGCTGTCCTTGTGTCCCTTCAATGTTATGCTGAGGCCCTGCTCTTGCACTGTCAACCACAGCACAGTCACACTTTACAGCAATGTTGATGATTCCAGGTTCCCCTCTAAGGTCAGAGAGCACAGAGTACAGCTGGGCAAGAATCCGTAAACAGAGAATTTACAGCAAAGCACACTCTTAAAGAAACACAGCTTTTCTGAGTATTTTTTTTTTTCAAGTAAAGCTTGAAATTACATCACAATTCTGGTTGAAATTATAATTGTTTTAACATATTCTTTTTGTAAAAGAAACATTCCAGATATTGATTTTGAGCAAACAATTTTGCTGTTAAAATAAATCTTAATGGAGAAAGAGACAGGAAAATACTGTAGAATACTCTGAAAAAGGGAATAGAATGTGGAATAGTAGCGTGTGAAGAAAATGTATATGGCACACAGAAAATAATTATTTTTCAGTTCTTCTTTGTTTGCCACCAGAACAAAATCATCCATTAGTCCCAGAGATGTAAAACTCAGCAATTTAGATAAGTTAAATTCTGGGTATCTTAACAATGAAAGTTAAGATTATTACCTGGGAAAAAAATCTAATTCATTTTAAAGAGAATATTTGTTTGAAGAGAATGTTCAAGAATCTTGTTCTGAGAAAATTGATTTAGACAATAGATTTTTCTGTAGACCAGTTAGCTGAAAAACAGCCCCATGCTTTCTGTGAGTGGTAGATGGGCTTTTAATTTCTCAGCTCTTCATAATATGTCTCAGTATTTTTTGGTTGCTTTTCTTTAAAGTCACAGCTCATCTATATATAATCGGATTAAGTGAGAATCTAACCTTGGCATGTTTAAAAATATAATTTTTCTTTTTGCACTGTTGGACAAAATTGGAAATATGGCTCATGAAAATAGAGATAAGGATACTTGGTCATCAGAATTTAGAAGTTTCAAGGATAGAGCCAGACAATTACTTTTAATCCAGTTATGAGTAAAAGATTTCACTCAAGCAGCTTCAAGAGATCATGGCCCACTACATTAGAAAGCAAGACCCAGTGAAAACAAGCACCTCCAGTGGACAACAGGCCCACAGGAACCCTCAGCATCACACACAGGGCTGTTCCCAGAGTGCTTCCCAGTAGTGTCTGAGCATGTGGAATGTCATCACAAGCATCTAGTCCCCTGTGGTATCAGCCTAGCCTGGGCTGGAGGGGACAGCACCCACACCCAACACCTGTGTGTGTGCCCTTGACAGAATAGCAGTCCCACAAGAGAAATTGCTGATAACCTGCTTTTTGCATCCCAATTAAAAATCTAAAGTTTGTGTCACTGATGGTGTGGTTTTGTTCTTATGGTTACCTCACACTTAAATGTCCAGAGACAGACAATCCATTGTCTCTTAGACAGAGGGATGGACACAGGACAGGCACATGGTACTGTTATTCACTGTCCCGTCTTTGATGGAAGGCAGAGACTTAAGAAAGTAAACAAACTGTCCCCTCATGAGGCCTGCACATAAGGACAGAGTCCATTTCCTTCAGTAAAAAAAAAAAAAACTTGTTTTCTGTCCTGATTTTGCCATTAGTTTTTTCATTGGTAACGGTTTTTTAGCAGTAGATAATTAAGTGGAATATTCTCACAGAAGAATAATCTACATCTTCCTACCCAAGCATTATAGACCTTACATACCTTTTCAATCTGATAGTAAATTAAACATTGTAAGTACCCAAGAACAATTTACAATGGTAATTAAAAGGCAAAACTAAAGTAAGCCATTTGATACTAGAGCAAAAGTACTACAAAGAGTCTTAATACGAACATGCCCCTAGGAAAAAGTTGCTCAGCACTTCACTAGGGTCTGCCAAGCTCCTCAGATAATAGCTCATCATTTGTTACTTGCTTCCTGCACATTTTCAGCAAAATGTGGAAGTGAAGGCAGGGTTTTAAAGTGAAATACCAAAACTTTTGAGTACTTGTCCACCTTGTGGTTTCAGATGGGAACTGTTTCTCTTTTGATTGGGATGTTTCTGCTTCTTCTCTGTCTCCCTCTTTCACCTCAGACTGACATGAGACTAAGTAGTGATCAAACTCTCTGAAATGGTGAGTAGAACCAGCAAAGCCATTCAGTTCTCTCAAAGAAGGGACCATGCTGACTGGCACAAGGCAGCTTCTTCTACCAAGCATAGACTCAGATGGAAGTTGCCTGGGGAATGAAGTGCATCGGGAAGAAAATACTTTCTTGTCAAGGCATTGATTCCCCTATTCAACTCCCACACTTGTTCCCTGACCTGTCAAATGGGTGTTATACAGCTACAGGCTTCCACTCTGGAAGTGCCTGAATGAGCTGCTGATGAGATTCTTTGCTTGAAAGGCACATGCAACAATCATTATTGAGCTATCGGTATCCACAGACCCTTCCTTCACCGAGAAGTTAACAGTAAAGCAAGTGCAAGGGTGAGCTAGCAGGTGTGCCTGCCTATCAGCAGCTAGCAAGAACAATTAGCAAAAAAAGCAGTAGCTTTGCTCTTCAGGGTAAATAAAACTTCAGGTGACACCTCTTGAACCAGTGGGTTGCCTGGCAAGAGCTGTTAGAGTTCCACCATTTGACATCTCACCAGGCTGACAGTTTATGTGTGATATTGACGAAGGAGGCTGCATGGGAACAGCGTCCTTGCCTTGACTTCAGCCAACAAGCTGCTCAAGAATTTTGCCAGGGGCACTGCAATTCAGTCTGTTGAACTGGCTACAATCCCTGGCTCTACAACCAACTTCCAAGATGACCTTGATAAGTCAATTTCTGCATGCCTTTTGGTTCACATTTTGTTTACTTGAGCTTGAATTGTGAAGTTTTTGCTACACCATGTTTAGGACTGAAGCAGACTGTGCTGGGACAGTAATAATATAATTCATATTTCAGCCTGGACAACACCTCTAAGCTTGAACATTTTGGTCTGCTAGTTGTAGGGTATGTCTGCACCACATGCACTTGGCAGCATGTCTCAGAGCCCTGACTTCCTCATTGTCCGAAGCATGAGCACCATATCTTCTCTCCATGGCACACACCTCTGTGGACTGTCCAGGCCCACAGTTTAAACATTACATAAAGTAATATATTAAATTACATAAAGCTACCTTTTGGGGGGTGTAACTGGTAAAGCTTCAAATATCCACCAAATGCCAAATTTGCTGCATTTAAAACAGGAAAACCCTATTTTCAGCTAAAATTGTTGTATTTCATCATTTACTTAAGCATAAGCATGTAAGACAGTATCAATTATGACACTAGGAGCTAAAATTATTGAAGGTGCCAGTTAAAAAAACAGCAAAACAAGAAGGACAAACTCCATACATCTAGTTTTAAATATTTATTTCCCTTCTGTGGTTGGTTTAGGGATAATTGCTAAGTGATCCCTTCTTGTCTTGATATACAAGATTTTTTATTTTATTTTCCCCTTCTGTCCTCTTGAGAGGGAAGAGTGAGAGTGTCTTTGTGGGCATCTGGCAGCGAGCCAGGTATAACTCCCCACGTCTCCAGTTTTATTTCTTCACAACCATTAATGATTGATTGATTTTTCAATCTATCCATAAATTACAAAGTTCATTCACAGTCGATCAGTTTCAGTGTCAGAACTTAACTAAAGAAACAGCATTAGTACAAATAATGTTGTTTCTGCTGAACTTATTCCTTTAAAGGATCATATATTCTATCATATGAATATTAACTGATGAAAGGGGTAATGTAGCTAAGTTGACCTAAGAAAGCTAACAGTATTCCCATACATTATACAACATTTAACTTGTTCTCTACCACCCCAGTGACTTCAGGGATATGCAGTCTGTTAATTTTAACTTACTGTGGGCTGGAAGTGGTCCTGTATCTGTACAGGATAATCCATTCCTTCTGTATGTCCTACAGACATGCAGCAGAACACACAAATGAAGATCAAAACCAAATTGAAATGAAAGACGTTGTCAGGTATCCAGCTTCTATAAGTAAGCCGATGTACTTGGTATTCCTAGCAAGTTTTGCTTGACTAAATACATTTGTATAGAGCTGGTGGGAGTCAATAGTTTCTGCATTTTATCCCTCATAAATCCCATATTGTCAAAATGACCTTTCCAACATGGTAACAAGCACAATATTATGCATAGAATTAAGTAGAAAAAATGACACCCCGACACACTCTGCAGTGCAGCAACACAGGACAGAGTTACTGAAAGAAGTAACCCAGAAGGTCTGGCCTGGGAAGCAAACAGCCTGCAGGTCAAGAAGGAAATTCAAGAAGCCTGTTGAACATAAAATACTATTTCAGTGTACAGCACCATAAAGCACAGCAGTAAAAATATAAGTGAGACCCCCATCTGAGGAACAGCCCTATGGTCTAAAATTTCTTTCTGATGGTTTGTATCCCATATAAAAAGGCAGTTCCTGAACAGCAAGACTTAGAGAACTGTCCAGCTCCATGCCAAGATGTGGACAAGAACCCTTCTTACCTCATCTTCTTACTATTTTCCAAAGGCCCACAGCATTCTCTGGCAAGATTTTTGATAGTGACAATGCTGGGCGAGACCGTAACAGCTTCCAGCCTCTGCATTTGAGATTTCAAACAATGATTTTCTGATAGTGAAAGTCAAGAATCTAATACTCATAGTACAATCCAGTTATCACTGTCATGAAGGGAGACAGGTATCTCAGTGTTGGATGATTAGTCAAGGACATAGTTGCCTGGAGTATATAAGATCAGATCTGACTATTTTCACTACCTTGTCCCATGAGACAGAGGATTCTTACACATGGATACAGACAGTCCCCATACATTTTACAGTGAAAAACCAAAGCTCTCTAAAAACACAGGACTCTCCTTATTGCTACTTACCATTGTCCAACTAAAGGATTGACTGCTCTGACTTCAGAACTATCTGAAGATGTGACTAGCACCTCATCTTCTCTGTAAACAAGAGGAGAAAAACTCCCTGACTGCTACACTTTTGAAGTTGTACCTCTCAGAAGTTTTAGCTTTGATTAATTAAAATGTATTTCAAGAACCCATTTAAAGAACATTATTTCAAAATTACACCAATGAGATTACTGCAAAACTGAAGGCTCAGAGAAAATGTTCATGGAGATTCAAATGTTGCTTCCAGGGCTCAGAGAACCAGATAAGATGGCTTTGAGCCAGATGAGTTCTAAATAAGCCTTGAGTAAAAATTCATTCTGGCCATAATTTAAGATCACTATAGCAACACAATCACACTTGCCAAGTATGCAACATTATAAAATTACAACAGACTTTGAAAAAATAAAATAAAATCTGTTTTCTAGCCACTTTTTAAAATAGATTTAAACTGTATTATGAAGGTGGCAACAGTTGTTCAGGATCAAGATCTTATTTTATTCTGGATGGTTAAGAAAAAGCTATGTAATGTGCTAATTAAATTTACAGCAGGTATCTCCTGGAATATGGAACCAAAGTCTTCTAAGAGATCCAGGAAATTTTACATCTCAGAAACAGATGGTACAGTAAAAGGAGGATTAAAGGAATGATGCAAGGAATCTGTGTGAAGTCCACTGTGCAGTGGGAGAGAAGACTGAGAAGTAAGGTGTGCTAAGGCACATCCTTCCTCACACATGTTCAGCCATTTGTGCTCAAAGGGAAGGTATCAAGAGCAGAAGTGACACATTTGTTCTGAATTCACCACAGCTCATCCCAATACAGAGCTGAGGTGCCAGATAGAGCAGCAACCTTGACCTATGCTCTGTGATGTACACCACCCAACACTTGAGCTACAAATTAAGCTTCTCAGCTCATTTCTTCCCCATAATTTAAGCACAGATGAGTTCCTGGAGAAAGAACTACAAACAGTTCAGCCATGTCCTTATTTCTTCTGACAGCAGCAAGGATCCATGATCCTCAGTGGGAACATTGCTAGGAGGATCTCATGCACACAAGGCAGTGCAGACTTCATGTTAAATGCAGCACCCTAACTGGGGCTGGATAACCCTAATGGCACACTCAGCTTCTTTGCAGGGGAATTCCATGGGTTTTATGTAACAGCCATGATGCAGCCTTGCTGGCATCTATTTCCACTAAACACATCTACCTGGCCTGCTGCCAAACCTAAGGATTCTCTGGAACCAATGTCAGATTTGAGAAAGTCCTGCAAACTCAACCACACCTGCAATCAGGATTTAAAGGTGTACAGGTACATACACGTGTTTACAGAAGTTTTGGAGAGTTCTTCCTCTGGGATGCTCCAATGAAGAGGCGGGGGTCCCAACTTTCTTCTCTTCTCTAAGGGAAGTTCACTCCCTAACAGCCACAGAACACATAAAAGAGGTCATTTTTTACACTGTACCTTCCATCACAATTTCTCTGCCACACAAATGACATGGTGCATCCAAAAGTCTTTGGCAGACTAGCCTTCCTCTCTCATAGAGTAAGGGGCTGGGATGGAAAGTCCAGAAGGCTGGATGAGGCATGGACAAATGTTTGCAATGTCACTTGCTCCTGCAGGGCAGTGAAATGGGGGAAGTGACTTGGGGAAGATGTAGGTAAGATGCAGGAAGCCTTCCAGCATGTTTTCTGCATTGCTTCTAAGAAAGGGAGAAATCAAAATGCCTCCTCTTCCTATCCCATTGATGCCTTGCAGCAGCAGGCATACCTGGATTTAAGAGGATCCATGAAAATCTTCCTAACCCATATAGTACCTGAAGAAGCTTCACAGGAAGGCTCAAGAGAGGCTTTTACAGGGGCCTGAGAGGACACATAGTGACAGGACAAGGTGGAAGGCTTTAAAGTAGTATATGTATGTGTAAAGTAGTACATGAGTATATGAGGTTTGATTAGAGGTTAGGAAGAAATTCTTCACTCTAAGGGTGGTAAGACATTGAACAGATTGCCCAGAGAGGCTGGGGACTACCTATTTTTGTAGGTGTTTAAGACTGGGTTGGATGGGGGCTCTGAGTAACCTGGATTAGTGGAAGGTGTCTCTGCCCACAGTGAGAGAATTGGAACTTAATGATCTTCAAGGTATCTTACAATTCTAGCTATGCTATGATTCTAGGATTCTATTATCTATCTTACTCTCTATGGGATTTCTTAATCCTGCAATCTGCAGAGAGTCACCCTGTAGTCAGCCTGAACACCACTGTCTGGATCCAACCATCTCGCATGTTCTTAAATTGTGCTGGCTTCATTTTTAACCCAAAGACCTTTGATTAAGAAGTGATCTTAATTACTCTGAATATCAAGACCTGAATATCAAGAGAGTTCTTGAGTAAGGTGTACTTAGGTGTCTTGAGTAGGTGTACTTTGTCAACCTTCCTCCACACTCCTAAGTATGCTCATTAGAATTTGTCTCTTAACAGCAGCACTAAAAGTATGAGTTTCCTGTGGCCCTGCTACACAGCTCTACAATGCAGAGCACACCTGAACATCTTCAGCTATAAGAGGCAGTGATTCAACATCCATCATCACCCTGATTTTTGTCTTCCATGCTGAAAGGGGTCTTTCACTTCCCCCAACACTCACAGCTTAGGGGAGCTGCTGGGATCCCTTGGAATCAGGTGAAATCATCCCCTAAGAACTTATATTTTATTACTCTTCTCTCATGTTTTTGTAAGGAGCAACAGGTAGAAACAAGAAGGCAGGCAGAGATTTCTTATCAAGATTTTCCCCGGGACTGGTAATTATGTGAATAACTTCCCTTGTTATTCAACAGTCTGATCTTTCCATAGGCTGACTCCCTTATGCTACAGATCTCTACTTGAAAGCTTTTCCCAGAGCCTCTTCCTCTCAGCCTCACTAGAAGACAGCTGGTCTGCACCACTCAGCTGCAGGAAAGCAGAGAGCAGCACTTGCTTTGACAAACTTCAGCCCATTCAACCAACAGCCAGCTGCTCACCTTGTCTTGCTGCAAGTGGGGCTCTGGAGAGAAGCAGTGACTACGTGTCACTGAGGAACACTCACGTTTCTTTTGCACATGTGCAGTTTTGGGTGCCACAGCATAAGAAAGACAAGTGTGAGCCATTAGAGAGCATCCAAAGGAGGATGACAAGGACATTAAAGGGCCTTGAAGCTGTAATGAGGAGTGCCTGAGGTCACTTGCTCTGTTGAGCCTGTAGAAGAGGAGACTGAGGGGAGACCCCATTGCAGTCAGCAACTTCCACATGAGACAAAGAGGAGGGGCAAAGACAGATCTCCTCTCTGTGGTGATAGTGACAGACTCAAAGGAATGGCCTGAAGTCATGTCAGGGGAGGTTTAGATTGGGTACTAGGGAAAGGTTCTTCCCCCAAAGAGTACTGGATACTGGAATAGGCTCCCCAGGAAAGTTGTCACAGCACCAACCTGACAGAGTTCAGGAAGCATTTGAGCAATATTCTCAGGCACATGATGTGAGTCCTGGGGATAGTGCTGTGCAGGGCCAGGAACTGAACTCAATTATCCTTGTGGGTCCCTTCCAACACAACATATTCTGTGATTCTCTTTTGACCAAAATATATGCTCTCAGAGACACGGTAGTTCTGATCTAGCCATTTTTCTGCTTGAGACCTAGTACGACCCTGAGGATGTTCCAATGTGTGGTTGCATACAAAATGCTAAAAATAAAATCATTTTACTCTTAAACCTAATGACCTGTCTAATATGAATTGCATTAAATAGCTCAGCTGTGCCCCTTGAAGTGATATACATTTAAACCTTCCTCATGGGGGACCTGAGAACTTTTACCAGGATGTTGAATAAGGCTCTCAGCTGCTATTATCAGCACCATTTTATGGACATCAACAGGCTTGATGGCTCAAATAATGCTCTTCATAGTCAAGTGTCTACCTCCTCTACCTCCTGGTTCTATTGTTATGCTGATGAGCATTTCTTTGCAGTTCTACCAAAGAAAACAAAAAATTATAAGTTTTATTTAGTAGAAGATACCTCAAAAATATTCCTCTTCTTGCCTAGGTATTTTCTCTCATTCTTAAAAGTCTGTACTCAAGCAAGTCAGATTGAATTATCCTCTTAAATATGACTATTTTAAAAATCACTTAATTGGTGACGACTGCTTTGTACAGTCAGATATTTGGAGATGCCCATCATGAAATTTTGTCCAACATGAAAAATTTCCATATGTATCCACAGTCAAAAGATAGATAATCTACTGTGAAAACTCCCTCCTTTCTCTGCACATGTGCTGAAATATTTATGCTATATTAGGAAGCATATTGAAAATCTTCTCCCTAATGTATCACAGCTGTGGAGGACAGGTTATCTGTGAGAACATGAAAAATTCAGAAGACTGCTGCTTCTGCTGACGAACTTTTTAGTTCCCCATTCAGAAATACAGAAAGCACAGAAATTGTGTTATATTTGGGCAACTAATTTTGCTCATCCTGAGTAGCCTCAACAGCAACTGCACTAAGTCCTGGAGATGATGTAAAAACTGAGGCATAAAAAGGACTCTCAGGCAGTACTTCAGAGTAGTGGGATATTCTACAACACACCCATGGTCATGTATTGGACCGTGCCACATGCTTTATGGCAAATCCAACACCAATCAGGCACAAAAAGATCCAAGTTTTTATGAAAGACAGAGGGGAGAGGAAGACTGCAATGGCTCCTGGTAGCATTTCTGAACAAGATAGCTTAATACACTTGAACAAGATTGGCACAGACAATATTCTTAAATGTCTGTTTGTTCCACATTGACTTGTGCATAGTGGATGATGGCTGCATATGTATTTTGTATAATTCTGGATATTAGTTCTGAGTCCCAAACACTTCACTATCAAGAAAACCCTGGTTTTTAATAAAAATACTGTTAAGAGTACTTTTTGCCTGCATTTGTGTCTCCATTGAAGATCTTTCTTTTATCCTCTCAAGTAAATGACTATCAAACAATCAGAAGACAAGGAGAAACTTGACAACAGAGAAGGAGAAATGTTTTAAACATGGAGCTTTTGTTTCATTTCACTCCGGTGTTTACAAAATCTGTCTGACTGTCTGACATTGGTGTCAGCCACACCTCAGATGGACCTCAGTGAAGAATTGATGTTAAAAGAACATGACCAAATGGACTGCATGCTGATGAGACAGGATGGGGATACGCAAGCAGTTTGCACACATGGATTTCAAAGTGCCAGCAGACTGAAATGAGAGCAGGGAGGCAAGAGAAGCCATTTTCATACAGTTCTAAAATAAAGACAGTTCTCTCCCAGCTCAGGAGAAGGAGAAGCCTGGTAAAGTGTCTGTAGATCCAATGTCTCCCCTACAGCAAAGTTTATCCCTTCTGTCAATATCCCAAAAGCTAGAGACATTCAAGTGCTACAATGACCCTGAATGGATGTTTTAGCTGGGTCAACTGTGATACCATAGATCATTGTAAGGGATATCAGCATGCCTCCCTCAGCAGAATGAGAGTCAAAGGATCTGTTAACTATGCTTCTAGCAAAAATCAGTCCTCTCCTCCATTAATGGCCCTGTTACATTTGTGACATCAAGACTATGCTTTCTCAGGAACTGATTCTGACAGACACATACCTGGACCAGAGCAAAACTGCATTCTGCTGATGCCTCCTCTCCTTGATGTTATCACATCCTTTAAGCCTCCAAATTTTCTGGAGGACCCAGTGATACAGACATGACAAATGGATAACAGTAGTAACCCACATCTAGCACTCCACCTCCTTCTAGCATTTTACCTGTGTGTGCTTGCATGTACAGCCTATATTTGAAACCAGCTCACTGTTATTCTGCAGTGCTCAGAGACCTATTTTGGGCCTGATACTTTTCTCCAGCCTCAGACTCAATAGCTTTGCACATCCATCTTTCATTTTGGCATTCCCTATGGATCTCAGCCTGTCAGCAGCTCAGTGTGGTGTTTCCCAGGCACACGGGGTGTCACTGGCAGGGAGCAGGTGAGCACCAGGCAGCACGGACAGCAGGCCCCACACAGGGCAGGAGCACACGGCTACTGTGGACAAAGCCCTCTTCTCCCACCTGCAAGGGCCTGGACTCTCTGGTCTGTTTCTCACAGTAAGGAATTCCTTTTTTCAGCCTTTTTTCAGCCTTTGTAGCAAAGGAGCCACAAAATGGCATCCTGTAATCAGGGTGATGGCTTATCTAGTCTAGTAACCAGCCTCTGATGAGCTCTGGATTGTCATGGAGAAGATGGAGATCAGCAGCACATACAAATCCATGCAGAGTGCTATTCAAAGTTGGACCACAGACCACCTGAAAATTAATGTCACTGCAAAGAAAGGGCTGGCAGATTACACTCTGTGTAGTTAGTTACAGAGCAAAAGAGCCATGGGGGACACTGCATTTTATTTGTCAAGGTTGTGTCAATGGGGGTTGATGGAAGCTGTTGCCTCTTTCTGTCTCTGAGGCTGTCACAAAGTGCAAAGTTTAAGAAAAGATTTTTACTTTGTTGTTCAGCAACAAAGTCTTGGTTTTGTCAAGGAATTATGTACCAGTATGTATGTCTTTTTCATCACCACTATTTTGCTAAGTGCTAAAAGAAGTAGGCTTTTTATATTGCTATTAAATGTGTTATTTTTCTGTCAAATTACTTTTTAGATTCATGACTCAGGTGTAATTTTGATGACACAATGATGGTCCGTTTTGAACTTCATGTACCATTCTTCTCAACACAGCTATAATTCTATTAAATCAAGACTGATTATTCTACAAATAACAAGAGATATCCTAGATGAAAATTGCTCTTAAAAAAATAAAAAGTTTTTATTTGCAGCAATGAGAAACTGTCAAATATATTATTTCAATTTTTTTTAATATTGCATTACTTTCAGCACAAAATCAAGAATAACAATGACCCTTTAGACCATGATTAACTTTATTAAAGCACATTAATGTCATTGCAGAAATCTTGGCTAATTGGTTCCCAGAAAAAAATTTCTCTTACTGAAAATATTTCAAAAAACACAAATTTTAACACACAAAAATGGCTCTTGCTACTGTCAGCAATGATTCATGTCTAAATGGTGTTTGTGTACAGTTGCAGCTTGTTGAGTGGTTTGTAGGCTTGGTCTGAGATGTTCAGAAGGGAGCTGGTTTGTACATTGAGTGAGAATAGCCTAGAAGAGTTGAAAGGAACAGCTCACCTACAAATCAAGCAAGTGTTTATCAAGCCAGTTCTATGCCTCTGACCATGCCACTAGCCCAGAGGTTTGGCTCACTAACTTCTCTTTTCTTACAAGGCAAGGATCAGATCCCACTCACCAGGAAGGATAGGCTAGCATTCAGAGCTGCACAGAGCCCTGGTAGTGTGTCCTTGCAGCAGTCTCACATTTTCCTGGAAGGATCTGCAGTGCAGAGAGGACAAATCACTGATCAGCTGTCAGACAGCATCCAAATGGGTGCACCCTTCAGCCCCCCAAAGGACCCTCAGCTTTATCCTACCTCCCAAAACAGGAGTCTACTGACCATGGGATCACAAGTCAAGTAAATGCCTGTGCAGAAGGGATGTGACACAAGCATGCTTCACCAAGAAAAAAACTTCAGCCAGGAGAACAGCCCCTGACTTCCCTTCCCTACTGAGTCATGCATTGCTAGGACCAGCCACAACACAGCCTCTGTCCTACTTCCTCACAGCAAACAGAGCAAGTCAGAAAATCCTGTCTGGCACATCACTGTGGCCACAGATGAGGAAAGAGTCTAGGATGCTGATCTGCACATGCTTCTATTGTACCTTCAGGGCAACAAAACAGAATTTAGTTGTGGATATCCCACTGAGATTTCTGAGTCAAATCTCTAGTAATAGAGAGTGCACAAAGGTTTGTTTTCTGGTGCTGAGAAAAAGAGCACAAAACTGATTATGTTGTGCTCTGGGAAGTGGTAACATGGTAGGTATGAACAGTTCTACTCCATTGACCTCAGACACACAAAAGTAGAAAAATAATAATCAGAAGCAGTGCTGTCAAGACAGAAAAAGAGAGCTGTGATGAGGCCTGACAAAGTGTTGTGTTCTTCTGGACATGTGTTAGCACACAAATTTCTTGATAGTTGAGGCTGATAGCTGCTGGGAGCTGTTCCTTATCAAACAGACATGACTCTCCTAAGAAACCAGACCAGACCAGTTTATATTGCATGAGCCACTGGAAGACACAGCGATTTAAAAAAAAAAAAAAGAAAGTAAGCTGGGAACCTTGAGCATTGTATACTCAGTGTCTGTTTTTGGAGATACTAGTTACTCAGTTATTGTTCAACTTAAATTGATTGTCAATTAACACTTTTCTTGCATTCATCATACAAATGGCACATTAAATGCAGAACCTATCTACAGCAGAAGTTTTCAACTCCTTTACTACAGTCCTACAAAAAGTAAGTTGCTAATAATAAAAAGTTTTAAATTAAAAATAAAAAATTTAACTTTCTCTTTAAATTTAAAGTTAAATCTCATCAGATGAAAATGCAGGCAGGTGTATTACAGTGCTTATAAGCTTGAGGTTCTTCTTGTAAAAGCTATATGTTACGTATAAGAATTCATAACCATTTGCTCCAATACCTTAACAAAACTAAGTTCTGTATTTGAGACAACCACTGTAGGACTGCGTTGATTGCCCCTCACAGACATGCAGCAGATAAAGGACTCCTGTTACTTCCAGCAAAATGTTAAAGAATTCCTTTCAAAAGTAATTGCAAAGTGAGCAGATGTAAAGTGGTTGGGAGGACCAGGGAATGAGCTGACAGAGTCCACAAGTACCAAAGAGAGTGACTTCAACCTCAATTATGAACAAAAATAGCAGACCAGTCAGGAGGAGAATTTCAAAGAAACAATCGATAGTGAGTCTGGAGTTTTAGACTGTATTGATTTTTTGATACATTCAAAGTTTGCCCTTGCAAAGCAGGCTGCCTAGCCTATGGGAAAACTAAAGAACAGGTGGGTCTTCACCCTGCCTCTCTTTTGTCATTGTGGTGACCCAGCAATCAACTCCAAAGCTGTCTAAGGTCAGGAAGAAGCTGTAGTTGCTGACCCAGGACTCAACACTTTCAAACTTACTGCTTCATTCATCTCCAGGTGCCTACTGACCACATTTTAGAAGTTCTTGGAGTGACTGAATTGGAAACCTGAGTCTGTTTAACTGATCTCTCTACTACAGTTACCTGCTTGCACAGATATATCAATGGAAGAAAGGATGTGACTTTGGTGTCCTTCTCAAGACCGGTCAAGGCAGCTGGATTTTGTACCATGTAATTACAGACAGTAAGGTTTCTTAGAGTTTACTCAATCCTTCTTGTTTTGATGGAAAATTCCAATCAGGATTTGCAGGCACTCTTTCAAAAATTTTTTCTTGAAGTCTAGTACAGTTCTTGGGAAAAAAATGCCATTTTCACACACACATTACCTCTGAAATGTCTTCTTTAAACTGGTCCATTTACATGAGCATACTAGTTAGCAGTAAACAAAATGCATCTTAAGGCAAGGTAGGGGTCTTATTCACTAACAGTTTGAGGGTTACTTTTTTAATTTCTGCTTCAGCTGGGCTGGTGACCAGCTGTAATCTAAACAGAGCACTACCCAGATTTCCAGAAGGAAGAAATGCCATGGACCTCAGTTTCAGGCATATAGAGGCATTTTCAGCCTGCAAAAACAGGCAGTCTTCAACTGCACTGCCACAGGAACAAGGGCATACAACAAGGACCTAAGTTCTTATCTGCTCATCATGCTCTGCTGCCTTCCACAGCAAGTAAAATTAGCCCAGGATGCTCTACCATCTCCCAACATTTAATCAAGGTTCTAGACACTTCTGGTTTTATTTGTTGGTGAATATACCTCAGGTGTATTCTCTAGATTTGACCTTCTCTAAGGATGAGATGGAGAACAAGAACCGAACTTCAGCAGGAGACTGACATTGTAAATAAGACATTGACAAGAAAGAAGAGAGATTTTTTTTTCCCTTCGTTCCCTGCTCTCCCTTTCATCTACTCCCTTGACTCATCACCTATTACTAGCAGCATGCTGTATTTACATTTTCTCTCTTGGAGGGAAGTAAAAAATACGTAAGTTGAAACTTGCTTATAGATTTGGCTACTCATCACATGAACACTGCACATTTGCTTTCATTGCTGTCCAGTAAATATTTTATCCTTTTCTGACCTAGCAAGCAGTTTTCTGGAGTACACTGTAGGCAATGCTAGTCAATTTTGCAAAGCTGTGAAACATCTGGTATGGCTGTAACATACTGGCAGTGTTATCCATGCTACTCAGCTCTCAATGAGATTTTTTTTTCCTGTGTGCCAAATTGGAGTTGCTGTGAGCTTTGGAAAGACTGAAGCTTTCCCTAGCAGGTCATGAAATGAGTCATCAGGCCTGAATGAATCTTTGTATTACATGGATCACATGTTTAGCAGTCTCACTGAATACACTTTCAGAAAAAAAAATAAAAAGCAAGAATAACATTTTGGTGATTCTGTTAACAACAGACATAATTTTGCTTGGATTCACCCTCACCTGTATTCCTCCCTTCCCCCTGAATAGGTCCCATTCCTCCCTGCCAGAACAAATACATATAAATTAATCTCTGTGATACATCTAAAGGCATACCTTTTCTGTCATGTCTGTGGCACTCAGCCTCTTACAATCGTAAGATCCCCGTGCTTCACCCAGCCAGACCCCGCACACGTGTGGCACTGTGGTTTCTCACTTGAGTTCCAAGTTTATGCATCAAGTGAGAGCTAAGGATGTGGGCAGCAACATCCAGTCACAGAACAGGAGAAAACATGAGACTTTGTAAAGCATTTAGAGACGGTGTCTTCTTGGTTTTTTGTGACATTGCCACTGTTTGGTGTCAGAAAAAAGGCCTTTTTTCAGGCCTCTTGAGAACCTACCTAATCTTACCAAAAGCTCAAAGCCTGAAAACATAAAAGCAGCCCAGGCTTTCAGCAACATGAGGAGCCAGAAGATAGCAGCCTTGTCACCTTCAACAGGAAGGTGACAACCTTCCAACACCCAACACCTGGGAAGGATTTACAAAGCCAGCAAAAGCTTTGAGTAAGGCCAGCTCTGCAAAGAGCAGCGGCAGATTCATGTAGTCTTCTGCTCTTTCCAATTCAACACCAAGCAGATCTTGGGAAGAGAGAGCACATATGAGAAAGAGAATATATTTAAGTACCACCTCTGCTAATACTTGATGCTTTCAAGCCCAGTAATGTCTGCTGCTACACTCACTGCTAAATAGCAAAGGCTTAAAAAGGAGAAAAAGCATAGGGACAAGCATCATTGCTGTCTTGTTCATCACAACCTGGTAGGGAAAAGTGAATCCAGTGAGCTACTCCTCTCTCTTATTGTTCTGTCTCTGTCACTAGTAACATACCGATGTTTTCAGTGCTGCTGGAGTAGCCAAGACAGACAAGAGATGAAAGGAGGACCATGTGTCTTTTACTGTCTAATCATTAAGGGGAAGGTTAGCAACAGCTCGTGTCACCTGACCCAAGCTGCCCTTAGATCCTTGATTTGCTGTGACCTGACTTTGTTTCTATCATTTCATCAGACAAATGATTTAATTTCTTCCACTCTGGAGCTGGGCTGGGATGTGGGAATGTGACTTCCTTGAGGAAAGGTTCAGACTTATATTTTAAAGTCAACTCTGCATCCTCCTACTTCTTGTGTTTCAGTAAGGTCACTGCCCTTAAACTTCACAGCACCCTCCCCTCTCAGCCAGGCTCCAGAAAAAGGAGAAAACATCCCCAACACCAAGCATCAGGCATTTTATCCCACTCTTCCAGAGCCTTAGCTATACCCTAGGCCACAAAAATTAATCTGCAGTAAAGATCATGTCCCAGCATTCAGCTCTGCTTTACTGCCAATTTCCACCCAGGCAGTTTCCATTAGCACTGATCTGCTGCCTACACAGGTGCTCGCTGCCCATCCAACAAGCTCGGATACAAGCAGGCCAGCCTCCACTGTCAAACACATAGCCAGGCTCTCCTCTGCTCAGTCTGTCTGTTTACACCAGTATCTGGCCAATTGCAGTCATAACCTTCATGCCCCAAGTCACTCAACAGCCACAGAAAATTACGGACTAAAAGCACAGTCTTTAGGCATAAATCCTCGGCTTTTCCCAAATGCTTCTCACTTGCTTCTTATTGGGCCCAAGCCTAAATCAAAAAACAGGCACTAAGACTAACCTAGTCCTGTTATAAAGCTCTCTCCATGACAAAGAGATGCTTTTGGTGTTTCTAATATTTATTAGCTATCACCAGAGCACAACATTTATGCGTAGCACCCCAGCCAAAGATACAGTTACAACCACCTCTAAAAGGATTCTGAAGTCCTACTTTAGTTCTCTCCCCTATCTTTAGACCCACGAACACACAGTTTCAGCCTTCACACCTGTGTCTTTGTATGTTCCTACGGAGTCAAAGCAAAAGAGGAAAATAGATGTTAAACCATCAATGCTCAGAGGTTAATTTGAATTCAGATGTAAGCAATGACATTTTAGGCTGAAAAAAAATGATCCATGGGCTTTTCCTAAATACATCAGATCATTTTCCAGCTTAAAAAAATTGCATTAACTCTTTTTGCAAGGTATAGAAGACTGCTAACATGAGCAGTTGTGGATTCAGTTGCCAAAAACAAGGTACAAATATAAGATATTTGGCAACTTCATACTTGCCAAATATGTTGGCAAGTATGAAGTTTAGTACAAGTCTGTATGGAATTTATGGACAAATCTCCTGCAGCACAAAACCCTTTTACAAATTTAAGCTGGACTCACGCTGTTCTTTGTATTTTAAAACAGACTCTTCCAAAGCATTTTCTTAAACTATAGTTTGTATTTAATCTTGAAATGTGCCTCTTTATTCCTGAAAAAAAAAAAAACAAACAAAAACAAACTTTAAATAGATGCCATGGGCAGTTCAATCTGAAATTTTAACTCCTGTTTTATTTATCAAAAAGAAAAATGTTTTGGAAATATGAAACACTTACCTGGATTTGTCTCACCCAGCAATTCTGTTTCCATTTCCTCATCATTTTACTCAGCTGGAGCTTTCAATTTTCTTCTGTGGAGATAAAAGATCACCCTGCTTCCTGCAGCTACCTGTATTGACTACTGTTTGCTAGCAGGCAGAAAAACAGAAGGGCAGTCAGAAAAATAGGTTCCTCCTCATCAATCTAACCCCACGAGGCTAGCAACTCCTTTACTTCCAGAAAGGTATTAAGTGTTTCTAACAATTGCATAAATAACAGAAAGCTGCAAGATAAGAGCCACATGTTCTGCACTAGTCTTGCAGGGATAATTCAGCAGGAAGTGGATATTCCCTCTATTATTTCCAGCAAGAAAAGGGTGGTCATTCATAGAGCTCAGTGCAGATATGGAGCAAACCCCAGCTCACCCCTCAAACCCCAAGGCTTTCACGTTGATGATGGCAGTCCTTATGCTTTCTGAAACCCCAAGGGATAATGGGTTTTTTGAGTTAGTAAAGGAGAAGGATCTGCCTCCAAGCATTGGGCTGTGGGTGCAATAAATGAGTTAAATGTACAGTCAGGGGATTTCATAGAAGAATAGCTGTAAAAACAAATGTTTGTCTTAAGAAAAGAAGTATCTGAAGGAGGGGTAAACATTTGTCTTTTCGTACCTCTCTTCCCCTGTCTAGGTTTTTATCTTACATAAACAAGTAGTAGCTACACAAAATAGTTTGTGAATAATGTTTATAAACCACAACTGTGTAGAGATAGGGGAGGCAGAAATGCCAAGATGCCAGTTCATGTCAGTAAGCATCACAGGTTCAGGCCTCTGCTTCTGATGGTGCACAGCATGACCAGCATCTGCTTATGAAAACTGCAGCTCTTCACCAGGTCACCTCAGAATGACATGTGGCATCAGCTAGTGGCATCAGAGAATCAAAGCAGGATTTGAACTGACTGGATTGTCTCCATTTTCCCATCCCCTGTCCGTGTTTCAGTGGAAGAGTTTGACATAAAGGCAGACCTAGTAAGTGACTAACAAGGTTTGAAGCAGTAGAAATACCCAGTAAGAAAGGTTTCCTTCTGTGTTAAACTTCCTTACCTGCCTTTAAAAAGGAGTGATTGACTACCTTCAGTGCAGATACCAAGAGTGTGAAATACTACTAATCTTTCCATGACTGATTTTCTTTATTCTCACAGCTGTTTTGCCATTATGGAAAAGACAATGAGATTCTTTAAGAGAGGCTTTAGGAACACATAGCATTAAAAAGAGTAAGAATTTGTTCTTGTGTCAATGGAAAACAGGATAAAAGAACATTTCTTGTAGCATATTACTTTGCATGTATTGAGTTGGGTTTATCCAAAATAAAACCCTCTTGAAATGTTGCTTTAATTTCTTGAAATTATATTTTTCCAAGTGGTTATAAAGAGAAACATGGCATTATATAAACCTGTATGAAATGCAGAGTTTCAAAAATCCCTCCCACCAAAGAGTCAATTGCTCTAAACTGTTCTCATCTTCTATAAAGAGCTAATTCTTTTGCAGTGTTTTTTGTCTATAAATCTCAAAGATCATCTATAAGCATGAGACCCTGCTCTCAGCCAGGTGACATTTGTCAGCTCATTCAATGTAGTGCAATAACTTCACTGCAGAGTGACAGCTGCAGGAGTTTACTAAATTGTCCATGTAAAGAGCAGTAAGTGCTTTATCATCTGCTCTCCTGATTGAGGCATCCTCAGGACCTCTCCCTGGTAAGAAGTAGTTCATCAAGATCTAGGCCATCAATAGAAAAAAACACAGTACAAACATCTGGGACCCATCCAAATGTATCTTAATTAGATGTTTTGTACAGCAGAGGTCTCTCCCCATGAAATATGCCACAAAAGTTTACATGTTCTCTGCACAAAAAATATTCTTCTTTAGGCAATTCTTCCTGCTAATTACTTCCAGCAATTATGTAAATACATAGGGACACAGATATAAAAAGAATCACATGTGATGTCAGTTTCCCATATATTTAGAGTTTCACTTTGCATCTAAAGGAAGGAGAGGTAAACAAGCAGTCCAGCAAAAAAACACCAAGGGATCATCAAGTATAATATACCAAATAAAATGAATGCAGCACAACACAGTTGAGGCAGCTATATGTTTGAAAATACAAGCCATCCAAATGGAAAACATTAGCTATTTAAATTCTCTTTAACTACCTTTCCTTCTGTTTTTCTCTTAAATCAAGTCATGGTTTGGAGCTTTAACAAAAAAAAAGGGTTTAATCAGCCTGTTTCTGATGTAGGGAGTAGGTTGAAGTAATGATAGCAGACTGGAAAGATGTCTTCTGTTGCCTAGCATTGTTGTGCCAAATATAGACACCATGTGTTACATTCCAGCCCGAGTGATCCCAAAGCATCTTCTTCCATAAAGTCCCTTTTGCTTTGGGAAGGTAACACCTAAACACACAGTCAACTGAGAGAGAATAGAATTTCAATTCCATTGAATATAGTGAATAACAGCCTACCTAAATCATTCTTCTCTGAAAGAAGTCTGTTGAGGAAAGGAGGTGTACACGGTGTTGGAAAGTTAAAAAAAAAAAAAAATTGTAAAGGATTCTTGTTTTTCAAAAGAAAAAAACCCTTCATTTATTTTTAAAGCCAAAAACAAAATGTCACTTCATTTTTCTCTCAAATATAAAATAAATAACAGCTTGGTAATAAGCTCTCAGAGGATGAAAACATTTGCACTGAAATGTTTACTAGCATAGGGAGTGAAATTTTCGTTAAACTGATAATGTAGGAACAGTATGCTCCTGGAAAGTTCAAAGAACATAACAGTCAAGCAAGAGGTGGTAGATTGTTTCTGAACTCATGAAGAAGTATTCACACATATAAACAAGCTTGGAAAGATACTGGAGGCTGTCTGTCCCTCAGTAACTGCTCCCTGATTTTGAGTAACTCCATGTCCATACTCACGCTACCATCAGTCTGTATGCAATCTTCAAAGAGTAAAACACTTTTGTTATTCAAAATAGAGTGCAATAAATCATGAAACAGCATTATTTTTGATTTAATAGTTCACAAGACAGATTGCCAGTTATTGACCCATAGCAGGTTTTTAGATGTCTTCGATATTTTCCACTGCAAAAGATATTTTAGGGTATTTATTTCAGAACTGACATCTGTGTCTTTCCTTGGATTATATCTAATTGACAAAGACCAGATACTGAGCATGATTGTGGGGAGAAATAATTTAAAATAATTGGAAAAGGCTTGGCTAGGCTTAATACAATACTTGTAAACATTTGCGAAATTTACAGAGATTCGTATTTTTGATGGAACAAAGTTCAGATGAACTCCCTGGTAACTTCTAGGGTGGAAGAGAAGAGGGAAAGAAGGCAAAACCAAAACTGAGATCCTCTTATAAATGAAAACGCATTAAAACAACAAAAAAGCTTTTTTGTTTTAAAAATCCTTACAAAATCCTCATTTGATGCACAAATCCAAATTCAGAATCCTCCCAAGCTATTCCAAAATGAAGCTAATTCTTCCACCCCCATCTCATCTACGAGTCAATCACAGCAACAGGAAACTTTACACGTTTTATAGCTACCTTGTAACACAGACATCTCTCTGGCTTATTACACTTGAAATTAAGGGTGAAATTTGTGTCTCTAAAAAAAAAAATATGTTTCAGTTTCCAGGAAGCATAAATTGATAAAAGTTTTCAAGACAATCCATTGATTTTTCCCATTGAATAGCTGATCCTTACCTTCTACCTCTGTCATATGAAGCAGAACAGTGTAATCAAAATATCCCAAACATGCTCACAATCCTTTCCATGAGTGGCTTTTGATGCCACAATATAGACAGGTACAGAACAAATGCAGCCCTTCTACTCCACACTTCTCCAAGTGCAGCCACAGAGATCAGAGGATTTACTATTGCTTTGTTAAGAACTAATCATATCCTCTTACCAGTGAAGAAGTCAAGAGCTGATAAGGTTCCTGCATCACAGGAAGCATCTTCTTGAGTTGTGTGCATGGCGTACTTTGGTTACCACAAGGCTGCAGCATTGCTCCTGTGCTTCTGACTGTACAGGGCATTAGCCTGGGCTCCAGGAGGCCTCAGGCCACTTCTGTCCCGCTGGTGACCTCACAGGGGTCCCTTCCTCTGTGCTGCTATTTTGCCACTGTGACACAAACAATAAAGGAGTCCCATTTTTGCAATTTTTATTTAGATTTAGAGGCACTGATAGGAGCATAGGGATTATTCTCATTCATGTAACAGGCTTGGCTTCTGAAGTGGTAAACAAGCTTCACAGCCAAGGTATTTCCTACTCTCTCCTGGTTCTCCTTCTAGTGTGTTTTAATCTGTAACTGTAAAAAATGGGGAATAAGTCTACAAGGTACTATTTTTATGTTGAATCATAATTATTACAAGAAAAGTTAGACAAATGACACAAAAACACTTCTTCTTGATAGCAAGATGAAACTTGAAAATTCTAGTTCTGTAGTTAAAAGATGGAACTTATTTCAGGATGAGGTAAGAATTAGTGGGATCTAGAGAATTAATAAGACACACACTTTTGATTTCTCATTCATGCAGATACCTTCAGGGCAGCTGGGAGCTAGCATTTCCTGAGATATTTTAAGAGACCATGAAAGCACATTGTTCTTCTTGCTGTGACAGCAAAGCACTGTTCACAGGCTTTATTTGATCTGGAAGAAGGGGGAGAAAAAAACACAACCCAGCCTCTAAGCCTCCAGAATCACTTTTTTTAAAGGTGTAGGACCCAACAAGTTGCCCATGATAAAAGCTGAATGCAAGTGGCATGTTCCTCTGGTCAGGCTGCAAGTCTGGGATTTTGGATATCGAGTTTGGCTGATACCAACTTTTGGTGCTGGCTATTCTCAGACCAGTAGTTTAACCATGCATCACTTTATGCAGCAATCTCCATCAGAAGGCAATAAGACAGAAGACATGGTACTGATCTGTTCACATTTCACTTTTAACTGTTGGATTTCCTTACTATAGGATTCACTTTTGCTGTTTGTATTATTCAAATAGATATGACTGATTACTTTTACAGACCTACCAGGGGAACATATTATTGCAGATTTCTTTCACAGTTTTATATTAGAACCCTCCATGTTCTACAATGAAAATTTGAGGGCTACAACTCCACACCATCAGCTTCCTCAAACAAAACAGGAAAACAAGTGAAGTAGGAGAGAAAGTAATTTCCCACAATTGTGCTCAAGGTATGGACTGCAGCTCAGACCCTTCCAGCCTCGTCTGACCTTGCCAGACCACTTGCATTCTCCCACAGGAAAACAGACTGAGCAGAAAGCTAAAGATCAAATCTTTATAAGAATATAATCGAGAAAGAAAACACCTACTACCATCAGTGGGAGCTTCTCCAACTACTTCAGCAAGCTCTGGAAAGGGTTAGGCCAAGAGGACAAGCAGTAGAAATTGAGGCACAGAAAGTCCCACCAAAATATGAGAAAGACAGAATAAGGAAGAACTTCTTTACTGTGCAGGTGACTGTGTACTGGTTGCCCAGAGAGATTGAGTAGTCTCCCTCACTGGAGATATTCAAGGACTGTCTGTATGAAATCCTGTGCCAGGTGCTCTAGGGTGATGCTCCTTACGCAGGGAGGTTGGACCAAATGACCCCCTGTGCTTCCTTCCACCTTGACCCATTCTGTAGTTCTGTAAACTCAAAGTGAAAGGTCTGCTGTATTCCCTCTGGCACCAGGGAAGAAGCACACAATCTGCTTCTTCCTAAACCCTCATTTTCTGCACTACATGGGCTTACTATGTTTACACTTTGCTGTCTCAGAAATGTCAAGCTCATCAAGAATTTGTAAAGCCTCATCACCTGGATGTGTGTGATTACATGGGAAACTCAGCTCACCCAGTTTCTAAACAGCACAACAGCAGGCACAAAATACAACTCAGAAGCCAGACAGCCTCACACTACTAATATTGACATCTACATTGGTTGGACTTCATCTCCAAGGTCTTTTCCAACCCAGTAGATTCTGTGTTTCTGTGACTGAAACTTAAAACACTGAATTTTAATCCTGTCATTAAACACATGTCAGTGTCTGTGTGAGGGTCTGAAAGGCACCACTGGGCCTGTCTTATGTTGCCTGGCCCCCAGCACTCCTCCTGGGGAGGATGAGCCCATGAGTGCTGATGGAGTTGTTCCTCCTGGGAACAACTGCCAGGACCCAGCCCTACAGCCCCTGAGAGTGTTCAGCTCCCAGCACACCCAGACAGTCTGCACAGTAAGGCAGGATGACTCTCTCCTTGCTCTACCCACCTGGCACTTGTGACACCTGAATTCTGTGCTGACTCAGCTCCTGGGCAGCCTGTGAAATGCCCCTGCATGAACATGGAGGAAAACAGCCTGGCTGCCCAGTCTCCTCTCCAAAATGTTCCAAGTTTTCTCTCAGAAAACGACAGGCATTAATTATTACCAGCTCTCTCTCCTCTGGAGCACACAGGACAAGCTGCTCTTGTCTTGCAATTGTGAGTCACCCCTTTGGATGGTGGCGAAGGGAAGACAGGGGTGATGATGTAATCCCTAACTCTTTCGGGTTCCCCATCTGCCAAGGAGGAAAAAGCAGATTGTACTGCCAGGCAAAGCTTAGAGCTTACATTTGTTCAGGAAGGTACCATGAGGGCAATGGGCACAGATCTGCGGCCGAGCAGCCAAGAAGGTAGAAGATAGACGAGCATTGGGAGAGCAGACCTAGATCTAGAGATCTAGAGCTCTCCCATGCAGTACTGAAGATACAAGATCAAGCTCTGCCTGACTGGGGTAAGGCACTCAAATATCATCCCAACTCTCCTTTCTCACCAGTTTCTTCAGCTGTGGAAAGGACAAAAATAAACCAGGGGCACATTCTCCCCTAAAAAAATCCTTTCAAGGCGCAGCTTGTCTTCCAGACACAGAGAAGAAAAAGGGTAATTGTAAAAAGATGAGCCTTTACTATTTTTATAAGCTGTGTTTAAAGGTCCAAGTCCCTTGAACATCCTACTCCGATTACTGGCAGCTAAAGACCAGTATCTGTCTAGTATATCATGCTGTTCCCAGCATGTTTCTCTAGATACACACTTCTTTAGACCCATGAGATGAGAAGACAGCCTGTCCAAGGATTTCAGGGATTTCTTTGAAGTTCTTACCATTCCTGGTCCAGTGCTCTAACTTAACTAACATCTTTGGCTAGGAACATGATATTGAAATCAGAAAGAGAACAAAAGAAATCACTCTTCCAATCAACTTGGATCTCTCTTCCAAAATAATAAATCTGTACTTGCAGCAGAACCCTCAGAGTTTACACATTCAATAGCTAACTGAAGTAAATAATTATTTGAACTTTTCAAAGTAATTTATTTAAATAGTCTATCTATCTAAAGAACCCATCTGTTCTTTAAATTATCTACAACCATTTGTTATTAAAAAAAAATTGAACATATTTGGCTTTAATCTTTGTTTGGGATTTAATCAACCCTCCCAACCTTGCCAAGAATATTTTAAATAAAACTTCTTTTTGTAAATCAGAGATTTTAATGAAGTATTACTATCTGTCTGTATAATCCTTTTAATAATCAGAGACAGGGTTCCGTGTCACAACTTCAGAAAAGCTAGACAAAAATTGGTCTAAATTCCTCTTCAAAGCAGCCCCAAAATATCTTCAGAATCTGCTAAGCATGTCTGAGTTCAATTCAGGAAGATGCCAAGGTATTCTATGCAGTAAAAAGAGTAGTGAAACTGACAGATCGACATAAAAGTTGGAGAAAAAATTGTCCTTGAGTGCTGCCTTCATCCCAAGCTGTGACCCTCAACATCACTAACCAGGGTAATAGGCCATTCATTGGAAACCTTTTCCCCTCACCCACATTTCAGTGTCAGCCATGGGAAGAAGACAGTCCTCCCCTGGGAGACACTACAGGATCACGGGGAACACAGCGGTACCTAATTTTATACTTTTGCCTCGTTTCCCAGGCAAAATGTCCCAGAGCTTTACTGGCTAGGTGGTCAGCTCTTTCCACACCTTGTCACCAGGCAACACTCTGAAGCACTTTTTGCTGCTGTCTTTCACGTGGGGATCTCCAGTACCATCACTTCCGTCCAGACTTAGGAACGCATTATCCTATACTGCTTGCTCTGTCCTGCCAAGCTGTTCTCCAGTGCTGGCACTTCCACTTCATCTTTCTTTCTACCTGACTCTGCTCATGTTGAAAGAGACTCTCAGATCCAAATGCTGTCACACATCCACAAGTCCAAGTGGTGGATCTGCATTTAAGACTCAGAAGATATTTTACTATGGCGCACAGTGCTCTTAAACCTTCACAAACTTTGTAAATGCTGGTATCAGCAGTTTTAGTCTCATTCTTATCCCCTTGTATTGCTCTAGCTTTTATTACAACTGTCTTGAGGAGCTGGAGTGACTCCCCTCTACTTTTGTGTGCTTGGAAAAATCCTGGCAATGTATTTTGTGAGATCAGTTAGCCAAAGAAGGTTGTGTGAACCTCTCAGTACATGGGTATAATACCTACAGGTATTGAGTTTTCTGCATACTTCTAGAGCGTTTAAACTGTTGTTTCTGATTGTTGCTGCCCTTCTGCTACTATTACACTTCCCCAGCCATATGGAACCAGCAGTTCTCTGTTGCACAGCAAGTCAGCATCTCAGTGGAGTTCCAAAACTGGGAGGTCTAGATACATTTTAGAACATTGGGTAGTAATTACACAGTTCTACCAAAAAGCCATGCTTCAGACCTGCTGGGACACCATTACCTAAATGTATTGTTCAGTGCACAGTGCATAGTGGCAATACTATACCATAAAATGCCAATCTTCAGACACTTTAGGTGTCTTTAAGTCACTCATATGGGCCAGGAGACCAGACAAAGAACTAAGGGCAACAGCCATCTTTTTAGATCTTTGAGGACACATGTCTCACTAAAGCATCACTAGATGCCTGTTTTGAAGGGACAGAACCCTATACAAATAGACTCAAAGCCTTGTTTCTTCAATGAGATGTGATTCAAGTCCCAGTCTTGAGTGCTAGAATCAAAATTAGCCAAGAATGCTCTACTGTGGTCATTCCTCGTCCGCCTCATCTAGACAAGATGAAATCCTGTGTTGTCCAGTTTCTGTTATTAATCCATGAGAACTCACATGGCACTCCCTCTTGAACAAATATTCCTGGTATCCCTGCTGTCTGTTTTGCAGCCACTTTGGCGTGGCAGTAGCTGCAGTAGCTCCCAATTCCTGAATATTCTCTGCTGATCCACCAAGCCTTCTTGGTACTTGGCTATTCAAGCTCTATTAAAATACCATCATACTTTATGCCACTTGACTTGCCTCATTTTTTTCTGACATATTTTCAGTCTGGTTTTCATCCCCTTTATTTTCTTCATTGTCAAGCTAAGTGTGCCTTTTGACCACACTAGTTACAGGCATCTCAAATAATCCCTGTATTTTCTATTCTGCATATCTCATGCACCATTGTTCAGAAAGCTGTGCTTGAATGAACTGAACAATTCCACTGTCTCTGTGTCCTGTTCTCCACAGTAGCAAAAAGCAGGTGACTGTGCAACAATAGAAGAATAGATCAGGTCCTATAGGTTACTGTCCTTCAGTACTTCTCCAGTTTCCAACAGTTTATAGGCCAGACAAATCATAAACTACAGCCAATGACTACCTAATAACTTACAAAGATTTGTCTTCCTTGAGCTGCCCAGTATCCTTCTTGAAACCACATACATTTCCAGCATTCCTGACATCCTACAGAATGGATGTCCATTCCAAACTGCAAACTCAATGGAGAACCATCTGCTTCATTTGTATTAGAGCTGCCCATGAATACTTCCATATCATTACCCTGGATTCTGCAGTAGAAAAGACAGCAAGAAGTCAACTCCTAGGCAACCATTTATTCCTTTTCCTAGTTTCATCTAGTATTTCAAGAAAATCTAAGTACAATTTTCATTTAGCTTGGGTCATAGAAGTTTCTGTGGTTTTACAGTTTTCCCCCATTTCTTGTCATTATCTGTGAAGTACACTTGAAGCAGAATGCATAGAATCAGAGAAGAAATGTAAAGTTAATGCCATGGAACATGGCTAACATGGCTAAAGGATGCTAACTCACATATATGATCTCCAGCATTAAGTACTGCATATGCAAAGAGAAGCAGAAAATAATATAAATTTTATTTCTGCAGAACTGTTCCAGTGTGTGGGTGGACAGTCTGAATTCTGATTTCTGATTCTCTGAAATCTCAATCCCTTGTAACCAAGGCCACATGTCATCTCTAGACACTATCAAAATTGGGGCCAAACCTCCTCGACTGCTAGAAATGGGCATGACTGAAGCATGGTGTGCCTGCATCCTGAAGTTTCTTGTGAAGCACTAGCAAAGATGAGTGGTTTTCTGCCTGCCACACAACACACAGTGTTAGTGAAACAAAAAAAAAATAAAGTTTTTGAGAAATTTTCTAAAATAAACAGGAGGCATCAGGCTTTGAAAGCAAAGCACCTTCAGCTCCTCAACAATTTGTCTCAAAAGGGCTTGTTTAACGTGAGGCAGTCAGAATACTTGAACTACTTTCCCATGGTCTTTTCCCTACATACACACTGGGTTTCATGAGAAAAGTGAAAGGCTGTGGTGGTCACTCTCTAAACTTTTCAACTCACATATAAGATAAAAGTTCCCACCGAGATACCAGCCTAATAATTTTAATATACTGCTTAGGAGGTTACTTAAATGACATTTCCCCTGAAAAGACACTGTTACATACTCATTACAACCTTGTTCTTCAAGTTATTAATAGTTACCATAGGCAGAGCATGTAGTTATGGAAAACCTTCCAGAGCTGAGGAAATAATGTCACTTTTATTCAGTAATAAAATTAATAGAATTATAAAATTAGACTTGTGCATAATTCAGGTTATTCCTAATATAACTTGGTCATTTTTAGCCACCTGTAAAAAGGGAGGCTGCAGCTTAATTGGAAAACTTTCTCCTTTTATTTTTTTTTTGTGTATGTATGCAAACGTGCTCTACTAAACAGAGATTAAACCCACTTTTAGTCATGGCCAAATGCAAAAGTATGAAACTACTACTTGCTTTAGGTTTGATGTCACACTAGAAAATTCCCTTCTCAGGGCCATAAGGAAGAGAATGGAAGAAAACAATTCTTCAGTTGGAGAAAAACCTCCCCAGACCTTCCAAGAACAGAGATACTTATTATTAAGTGGGAAAGGCAGTGTGAGAAATGGTACCCAGAGAAAGGAGTTTGGAGAGAGGAAAAGAAGCCCAGGGAATGGAATGTGTAACCCAAAACAAGCACTGACTGCTAAGATTAATGCTCAGCAGCTCAAGAGGTGTTTCCCTGTTACTTTCAGGGTGTTGGTGGAAGAAGACCTGCATAAGCCCAAAGTTTTTATCACTGTAGCACTCATGTGAGTGAGTCAGCACTTAAGGTGTTCTACTTAAGAACTGATCTGGAGGCCACTAAGGTAATAGAGAAATTGATGTGACTCCTTTTGTCTCTCAGATTTGGAGAAACAGGTTCAGATATACAGAAGGAAAAATGCTCACCTGATGCAGTCTTGCAAAACCAGAGTGATGATTTGAGCTAGCAGGTATATTGAGGAAGCCACATGAGCCTAGTAGCTGCTAATATGCTGAGATTTTGTTTGAAGCTGTCGAAGTGCTCACAAAACCTGGCATCTTTACAGACTGAATAAACAAACGATGGTCAGCACCCCTTTCTTCACAGGACCAAGCAATTACTACTCCTTTAAAAAAGGAAATTTTCTAAAGTGCATAGATCCCAAGCAGTTCCTACACTGACAGAAGCTTGTGTTAAGAGGTAGAAATTGAGCCACCCTTTCTTCCCTATCACAATTTCCTAATCTTTTCAGAAAAATTCAACCCCATAAAAGAGACACTTAAGGTCTCTTTTAGAGACCTAAGGTACACTTATGAGGCAGGTGTTCTGATTCCTTAGGCAGGCAAGGATAGCTGTCTGTCTCAACTTATTTCAGCCATGGGCAAACCCAGTGCATAAAATTTCTACAGGTTTCTTGAAAATTAGTAGCTCTTTAGGGAGCTGAAAATTAGAGCTTCCATTGCTATAAAACCAGAGGCATAATTCTAGTAATTTGTTGTTCTGTGAGTAAGCCCATCATCCTGTGTGGGTTTGCCAGCCAGCCAGGACAACAGGAGCTTCCACTATCCCTGCTGGACAGAAAAGATCATTTTTGCTCTCAGTCAAAACAATAAATCACACTGGCACAGAAGGCTAGATGTCTCTCATATTAAAGACCTAGAAGGGAAGGAAAGATATATGGCTAATTGGAAAATGACAATCAGGAACCTGGATGCACTGATAGATTCTGCAATCTCTTGGTATCCAGTAGTTTGGCTGCCTGTGTGAAAATCCAGCTCTGCTGTGATACAGGCTTTTTACTTGGGCCTGCTGTGCAGAAGCTGGATGAAAAGGGCTGTGACAAGCCCCATGTGGTATTTCCAGCTACACAGCCTTCATTCACCCCTTTGCTTGGGAGCTACACTGATCCTTCCCTAAGCTGCTCAGTAGGTATGCTTATGCCCATAAATATAACCATTTATCTGGCTAGCCCTGACCATGTATCTGGCTAGACTTGAGACCTACCTAGTCACTGTGAATCTGTCTGCCCATCAATGGATTCTTGTTGGACTCTGGATACTGAGTCCTTCTTCAGGTGGTCCCTGTCAGGGAGATCCCTGCCTGTGCTGTGCTCACCCTTAACTCCTGGATTTACTTCCCTTGTGAAACCATCCCCACCTCTTGCTGCTCTTTTGACAACAACAGAGCAAGAGGCATTGTGAAAATTTCCCCTTTTCACCTCATTTATAGTTTCATTTCACCAGTGAATAGAAAGGTCTTCTGAAAGGTGGAAATATGGCACATATCCTCCTCAGGTCAGTCTCTCTGGTTTTCTCAACATTTCCCTGAAGCATACAAGTCTTTTTGTGTTCACACACTAGAAAATTTATTTACTAAAAAAAAACCAAACATAAATGTTCATAGAAATACAGAATAAAATGGGGAAAACAACATTGTTCTCATGAGGTTTACAGCTGAAATCACAAATTGGGTGTTAGTGGGGTTCATTGCTAAAGGATTCTGTGAGTATAAAAAGCTGGCATATATTTAAAGAGCGAATAGATAGGTATTTGCGTGAGACTAAGTGGAAAAATTCCATTATGTTCATGGATTTTCCTGAGCAAAAAATAGCAGGAAGATGGGAATTCTCAATGAAAAAATCAGATATTTGCTCAGCTTTGTACATGTTTAGAAACAGGCTGCTCAGCTAGGGAGGGAACTTCATCTGAGGTAGCAGTGATACACCTATGTTCCCATATTATTATACTTAGATTTGCAGCTGAGAAATTGAATTGGTCTGCAGAGAGGAGGCACATCTAGTAAAACCGAATCAATTACAGTCAAAAAAAAGAACAAAACAAAACAATTTTTTGTGCTAAATCGGTATTGCAGTGGAAAAATTCTGATCATTTTTAACAGCTTGAACAGCAGACAGCAAGCACAGCTTAGCAACTGTGATCAAAATGCTTGTCTTTCAGCTTCCCCCTGAGGATAAAAAAGTATGTAAATAAGACCAAATTATTAGTCATGGCTAAATTACATAAACTGTTTTAAGAGTACCCCATTGTCCCTTCTAGGGAGACAGTAATTCCTGTTAAACTGAAAAACCTGTAAAAGTAGTAGGAACACACTGGAAGGCAGAATATCACTCTATCACCATTTTTTCTCATCAGGGGCAAACTGAATTGGCCATTGCTGTCCTAATATAAGCCTGAGGCTCCTAAATCACTGCTCCCTGCTGTCTGTGCATTTAATAAACACCTGCAATTAAAAGCAATATGGAGATTCAAAAGAATAATAATTTAGTCTTCAACTGTCATGTTTTCACAACTGAGTTTCATTTCTAATGTATCCCACTCACAAAAGCTCATGTAAAACCACAGTGGTCACATAATTATTTGTGGTATTTCCACGGAGGTTCATCATAGTTCTCCTTAGCAGCAGGTGGAGCATTATGGCAGGTCACCCACCAGGAATTCCTGAGTGGGTGCTGATCCTGGGGGAGGAACCAGCTCCCAGCTGAGGGACTGAAACCAGCAGACAGTTTGCAGAGCATTCACTGAAGTCTCTCAGCAGCAGGAACTGTTCCTCAGCACTGAGTTCAGCTCTGCTCTGTTAAGCAACATTTCTCTTTCTCGCCCTGCTTCAAGGTCACTTGAAAGTCAAGCTGGGAAACAGATCCCACGGTGGCACTTCCCGCTCTGCCTTGTCCCTGTCCCCAAGATCTGCTCCGCCTTACTGAGTCCAAACAATGCTAGAAAGAATACAGCACCCAGACTTGATTTAACTTGCTGTGTGATTTCAGTTGCCATGAAACACCATGAGGCATTCTTTCCTTGGAGAAAGCAGACAAAAAAAACAAGATTAAGTGTTTTGAGACAGGTAGCAAGACTAAAAAGCACAGTTTGAAGGTGTAAGAGTTTAATACTTCTTATCGTCTCGGATTCCCCTAGGGGCTCTGCTGTGATAGCACAAAAACACCCTCAAAAAATAAGTATGGGAGTAAACAAAATCACTGTAGCAACTTTTATGTCAATGAAGGAAGAAAAGGAAAATTGTCCACAGTGGTCCCAAGCTGAATCAGTTATCAGGTAATAGCTAACACTTGCTGATTATTGCATAAAAGTATATAGAGAGCCTCTCTGCTATAGGAATGACACTGTGTCATGGAGAACAACTTTCTAATGGATGGCTCTTGTTTAGTTACCATGCAGATATATTTGCACACAGAAGACAAAGGAGCAGAGCAGAAATTTCCATAGGAAAACCAACTGTACTCACTTGTACTCACTAGCTGAAGGACTTCACTTTCCAAATTTACCTTTTTAGAAAGCAGCATGGGTACATGTGTGAGTGTGCTTGTGTGTGTTTTTGTGTGTGCACCAATACATACCTAACTGAAAAGATGCAAGAGCACAAGATTTGGTAGGTGGCAGCACAGATGCTCATCTGACTTACGAGCAGGCATGCCTGAAATAAGTTTTCAGAGGAAAGCTCTTTCTTCTACATGCCCCACTGTGCCAACCCCTTTTGGAAAGAACTGTTTGTCTTTTTGGTCATTTGAGATTAGCTCAAATGGTTAGAGCATGGTGCTAACAATGCCAAGGTTGTGGGTTAGAGCCCCATATGGGCCATTCACTTAAGAATTGGACTTAATGATCCTGATGGATCCCTTCCAACTCAAGATATTAGTGAGATATAACATTATTTTCTTACAAGAAAACTATTTTATAAAAATATTTTATTATTATTATTACCTTTATTAGGTAAAAGCTATTCTCATGAGAATTACCTCCACAACATGCAGTGGTCCTTTGGATCAATACATCCCACTTTTGCCTCAGATACAGTTCACCTTCCTCAAAGGTTTGATGATTTATGGATTATGTTAGCAATCTGTTCAGCTGGTAGTTTCCTGACAGGATCAGACCTCTGTCACAGCACCTCAGACTGACAGTGTCACAATTAAATTGCTATAATCAAGCCTACCTGCCCAATATTAAATCAAGTCACATCACTGTATCTTTTCTTTATTAGAAACATCCTCATTTTTAGCTTCCATAGAGACATAAAAGTAATTCAGTTTACTTTACTTTAAAACTCCTGAAAACATCTTGATTTCTAATCTCAGATGAAGGCAAACACATTTTCTAGGGTTGTTTTCTCTTCATAGAAAATTAAAATCTAAGATATTCTTGGTGACTTTCTTTCTTTCTTTCTTTCTTTCTTTCTTTCTTTCTTTCTTTCTTTCTTTCTTTCTTTCTTTCTTTCTTTCTTTCTTTCTTTCTTTCCTTCTTCCTTTCCTTCTTCCTTTCCTTCTTCCTTTCTTCCTTTCTTCCTTTCTTCCTTTCTTTCTTCCTTTCTTCCTTTCTTCCTTTTTTTGCTTTCTTCCTTTTTTTCCTTTCTTTCCTTTCTTTCCTTTCTTTCCTTTCTTTCTTTCCTTTCTTTCCTTTCTTTCTTTCCTTTCTTTCCTTTCTTTC
>NC_031799.1:45398356-45413019 GCF_001522545.3 Parus major
TGATACAATCTTGTTTTGTTTGACTTCGTTTCAACTTAGAACATCTGTTTTTAAAGGAACTCCTCACAGTTCCCCACCGTGGAACGATTCCTTCCTTCTGCACTTCCTCATTTCCGCACTTCCTTCTGCACTTCCTATCTTTTTTCTTGGAAAGGGCTGAAGCTATCAGTGAGATAAAGCTACCTGACACTGAGACTGACCCATATTGATCAGTTTTCCACTGACCTCACCTGCCCCCCATCTTTCCCCTCTGTTAGCCATGCACTACAGGTCCCAACACAGCGCTGCCATATAGCAGTGGCCCCTGCAGCGTTGTCAGGCAATGACACATGAAAGCATCTTCCTGTCTAGAATATGCTCCAATTTTCTTTCTAATGGGACCTGGGAATCTAAACAGGAGCTAAGCTCCTACTTATAGGCCTCAGTGTTCATAGGACCTTTTCTCACTGGCTGTGTTCTCTCTTCAAACAGTAGCCTGGAGAAACCTGTGCTTTGCTAAACAAAAGCAGAAGCTATACAACTAAGGAATCTGACTCCAGAGACCAAGGAACTGTCTTTTCTGCCCCTGCAACTGGCCTTGACTACAGCATTCATGGAAGTCTTTCTGTAAGGTCTTATAGCACATTCTCCTTTTTTTTAAGGATGAAACTATTTTCTTGTGATCATGACTGAAACACACAAACACAAGCCCTAAATGATTCAGAGTAGGAAGAAAATACAAACAAAACAAAACAGAACAGAACTAAAACCAAAATACCCTAGCACATAAATAAAAACAGCAAACACACACACATACACATCACACACTCACAGAAACAGAAAGGACTAATTCTGTGTGCTGCAACTGCACCATGGTAGATCTTTACTAGACTTAGGGAAGTATTTTCTAATGGCAATAACAGTGAGAGTCAAACACTGCCTGCCTGGTAAAGGATGATTCCCATTAGAAAAGGTAGATAGAGAACATTAAACAAACAAGCTGTCAGCACTGCTTTAGAAAGAATCAATTCTGTCTTGAAAAGCTACAGGCTAAATCAGCTCCTGTCTGAACACATAGACCAAATATCAGTCATCCCATCCACATGTCTTTTGACACCATAAGGTAGGCCAGGAGCTGTATTTCACACTGGGATGGCAGTCTGATGAGATCTTAGTGTTTGTAAGCATGTCCTGTGTACACACACGCAGGAGCTAAGTGTTTTCACAGCAGAACAGCCCAGACAATAAAGCCCTGATGCAGACTCATCTTGTAGTACTGTGGGACTACAGCTTGATTTGCATGGCCAGCACCAAGCCAGACACTCTCAGGGTTCCCTCCCCGGTGCTTGCCTTACTTCTGGGGCCTCCTGTGTGGAACTCAGGGGGCAGAGCACATGGTTGTGGTGTCTCCACTGTCAGCCTCATACTCTGTCTGCTATCCTCCCATGCCTGTAGCACTCCTCTCCACAACATCCTCTGCCTCCATTTCCCAAGGATTCTGCTGTCATACCAAATATGGTTTTCTCTAAACTACATCATTATGGTAGTGATTAAAGCACACAAAGCTAAGAAAAATTGAAAAAAATAGCATCTGGTAAATCAGAAAAATGCCTGTTACAACTGAATTCACTGAAATAAACTGTAGGCAGACTTTTTTAAGGTGAAGTGAAGTAAGCCTGACTGTAACTTATTACCAAAGGCTAGTAGCAATGTCAATACCAGATTATAGGACTAGGCAGTAAAGGAGTACAACATAATACCTCAATACACCTCTTTGATCAGAAGGTCATGTGTCCTGAATCTCATATGATGGCCTGAAATGGATAGCTGCAGAACAGTTCAAAACCAAAGTGAATAAGAAGCCAGCCTTTCCCAGAATATTCTTTCAGTCTCCTAAAATGCATGTGCCTGGGCTTCCAGCAACAAAATCTACATGTTATTTCCAGCAATGAAATCTACATGTCCCTAGGCTGCTGGCATGAGCATTAGGCTTTCTCTTTCAGTGGAGGGAAGATGCTAGCTAAGGAGCAATCTCAAATCTGGTATTTATATTTCTTTCAGGAGTGGAAAATAATAATAGTTGTGTCCTTTCCTGTGTCAGGGAGGTCCTCAAAAGAGGACCTTTTTGGAGTTCTTCTGCCACTTTTTTCTTCGTTGTTACATATATATATATACCTAGACAATGCCAGGAGCAGCACACAGGCTCTTTGCTGGATTTAACCCATGTGCAGTGTGAGGACAGAGTGCTCCCAACAGGCAGCAACAGCTCAGCAGAGAAGAAGAAATAGCCAGGGCCTATATTTCGCTGTTAATCTGCAGATGTTTGCAGACAGAATAACCAAAGTCTTTGAAGATCCCAAGCTGCTGAAGTCCCAATCTCCTCCTCTTTTTTCAAAGCACATTCAGTGTTTCAAAATTTGCTTTCAGAAGGAATCTCAAATCACGAATGACCTGAATGTCTCTCATTTTGTATCTTTGTTCTCAGGCAATAAATGATGTCCTGGGAGGAGCACAACTCTTAGTTCTTATAAAAGCAGCTTGATACAGTCCATGAATGAGGTGGTTTATATCCAAAGGAATTTCACATATCAACCCAAGAATCAAAAATCACAACCATAGCAGGATGTTAATTCCCTCAATATAAGATGTGGTGGTTGTCATGGTGACTTGCCATCACACTGGGCACTTGCAGCAACTTGAGAATAATGATTCAAAAGTTGAAATGTAAGGTGCTATTTCAGAGGAAGATATTCTTAAAAACCACTTTTTCTTTCTGTTAAATAAATTCCTTTTTTTCAGATTGTCTGTTCTGATTTACTTTTCTGGCTTAAAAATAATAGAATGAATGTACTTGAATGCCAATCCCTTTTTTTTATAAAGAAGAAAATCCCCTCTTTATGCTTCCTGCCAACAGATCTCATCTTCCTGAGTCTCTGAGTTTTCAGAAAGTTTGCCCTGTCAAACGATTTTAGGGGCCTCTTGTATTTCTTGCATGCAACATAAAAATGTATTGCATAGTTCAGTTGAAGAATACTAAAGCAACAAATAATAGTTCCTTTTGA
The DNA here is from genome assembly GCF_001522545.3 of Parus major. Lineage (NCBI taxonomy): Eukaryota > Metazoa > Chordata > Aves > Passeriformes > Paridae > Parus > Parus major. The sequence continues at coordinate 45,401,398 of NC_031799.1, forward strand.
AAGAATTATCAAGATTTTTTGAGTTGGGAAAGTAAGAGGGACCCTGGGGAAGAACCACTCTTTCCATTCAGAGAAAATACAGGGATTCATGTACGGTGGTATTAGGAATCAATTGTACCAGTTTCAACTCTGCTGTAAGGGTGACCTTAGGACTAATCCAGATTTCTGTAATGATGCATCTCTTTGAAAAATTCACAAAGTTGTTAGCTGCTCTCTAAACAATTTCACTGAAGATATGTGTCATTCTGTGTTACCAGAATTCTCCAAGGTGTGGCTTTGTTTCCTGACTAGCCACTGAAGGATGACCAAAACTAATGTTGCAGCAGAGGCTTCTGCCAATGCAAGTTTGCATAGCCATGGCCATAACAGCTGCATATTTGTCTGACATTCGCTATGGGTGAGGTGCTATCAGAAACACAAATACAGCATAGAAATCTCTCACTGCATTTAGGATTTAGGATCACTATTTGCAAGCTGTTGCAGAACATATTCAGTGCAGGTAGCTCGGGCTGCAGCTGAAGTGGGAGCTGCTGGTTGAGCTCTGGATGGGAGTCTGAGGCAAGAGGTCAGGAATTGCCAACCCTAGGCACAGCAAAGGGCACAGGGCCCTGTGGCACCAGCCAGGAAACCAGACACTGAGACACTGCATGAGCCAAGGACTCAGTAGGAAGATGGCAGACTTACACACAGACAGACTGTGAGGTATAAAATCTCAGCTTTCCTTTGTTCGGGTCCCTCCTTGGAGGCACCAGTTCAAGCTGTGATTCTGTTGCTGCACAAGGATTAAATTCAGGATCTGGAGGTCTGAGACTCAGCTGTGGGAACCATGGTGTCAATCCTGTAAGGAAACCGTGTCCAGCTTATTTGACTCCTTACACCAGGGGGTGTAAGGAGTCAAATAAGGCACCTATCATGTCACCAGAGCCACCTATTGCAAAAGCGCCTCAGTTCCATCTCAGGTGGAGAAAGCACGATTGCCAGAATGGTCCATGGATGGTCAGATAGGGAAGTTTCCTTAAAAAAAAACGGTGGTATTCTGATGCTCTATGTCCCAACAGTTCTGTATAAAAAGGTAACTTCTCCTGTGGTATGGTGCAATGAATGGGAAAAGGAGAGCCTCGCCTTGTGCTGTTTCACTCAGTACTGAGTGACCAGGGCAGACACAAAAGGAAAGATGAGGCTGAGTCCTCTACAGAGCTGTTATTCTGTTCCTGAAGACAACTTCAATACCCATGTCCTTCCCCAAAAGGGATGAACTCAAGGACTTACAACAGGTTGTCAGCATGTGTGGGAGCAGCTGTTTCCCAAAATATCCCCAAACTGAAACATTCACGCTTAAGTTGCCTTGGCACTTGACTTGTCAAGATGCAATCATCCAGGGAGATTATTCAGGCTCCTCACAGGAAGCAGGGAATAAACCTATCCTGCTTCAAAGGGAAAGCTAAGGGAATCACCCTCCCACAAACAAGTATCTTGCAGCAGCAGCAGAGTCAGATGGAAGGAAATGAGGTCACCCCACAGATTCCATACTGTTTTGAGCTCTGGCTCAGAGCACTGACTGTTTTGCCAGTAGCAAAGTCACAAACTGGTGTCAGGATTACACTTACCTGGGGAGTGATTTATCAGGTCCAGCACTTTGCTTGGCTAGTGCCTGGAGAAATAAGTAGCAGTGGGGACACAAGCCTGCCAGGAGCCAGCCTCAGTCAGAGATCACAAGACCACCACTGTGGAAAAAAGCTTCCAATTCAGTAGGAATTATACAGTGACCAGTATTACAGAATTACAGAATCACAGAATCACCAAGGTTGGAAGAGACCTTCAAGATCATCCATCCAATCATCAACCTAGCACTAACATAATCATCCCAAGCCGTATTCAGATATATTCAGATGCCAGAAGTGCTACATCCAGATGCCACTTGAACACTTACTGAGAAAGCAGAACTACCATCTCCCTGGGCAATCTATTCCAACACCTCTTCCATGAAAAAAATTCTAGTATCTACTCCAAACCTCCTCTGGTGCAACTTAAGACCATTTCCTCTTGCCCTCTCACTTGAGACCTTGAGACTGACACCCTTGCTGCAGCCTCTTTTCAGATAGTTGTAGAGAGAAGTAAAGTCCCCCCTCAGCTTCCTCCAGGCTCCCTTAGGTCCCTCAGCTGCTCCTCATGAAACATATTGTCTAGATTCTTTACCGTCTGTATTGCCCTTCTCTGCACATGCTCCAGCACCTCAATGTCCTTCCCAAAGCTAAGGGCCCAGAACCAGACACAGAAATTGAGGTATGGCCTCACCAATGCTGAGTATGGAGGGACAACCAGTGTCCTGCTCCTGCTGGCCACACTATTGCTGATACAGGCCAGGAGGCCATTGGCCCTCTTGCCCCCCTAGGCACACTGCTGGCTCATGCTCAGGACCTGGCAATTCACCTTGTTGAACCTCACACCTTTGGCCTTGGCCCAAAGATCCAGTCTCTGCAGAGATCTGTCCCTCTGCAGAGCCTTCCTGCCCTCCAGCAGAACAACACTCACACACGACTTGGTGTCACCTGCAAACTGACTGAGGGGGCACTCGATCTCCTGTTCCAGATCATCAGTAAAGATATTAAACAGGGCTGGCCCAAATGCTGAGCCCTGGGGAACATCAGTAGTGACCAGCCCCTGGCAGGATTTAGTTCTATTCACCACCACTCTCCGGGCCTGGACTTCCAGCCAGTGCTTCACCTAGAGAAGAGTGCACCCATCCAAGCCATGAACAGACAGTTTCTTCAGGAGAATGCTGGGGGAGACAGTGCCAAAGCTCTACTGAACTGCACACAGGGAGCATACACATTCTTTCCCTCATCCTCATCGAAGTGGGTCACTGTCATAGAAAGAGACCAGGTTGGTCAAGCAGGACCTGCCTTTCCTAAATCCCATGGGCCCACTTCTCAAACTTGTCCAGATCCCTCTAGATGGCATTCTATCATTCAGGATTCCCAACCACATCACTCAGCTTGGTGCCACCTGCAAATTTGCTGAGTAGGCAGTAAATTCCTCTGTCTATGCCATTAGTTCATTTATTCTACGCCATTAGTTAAGATATTAAACACTGTTGGTATGGGATGGATCCCTGAGGGGACCACTTGTCACTGGTGTCAGCTGGGACTCTGACCACCACAGTCTGGATGTGACTGTACAACCACTTTCTTATCCAATACTGCACTCATCAAAACCATTTCTCTCTAATGTACAGACAAAGATGTTGTAAGAGGCCATGTAAAAAGCTTTATAGAAATCTTGATAAATTACATCAATAGCCCTTCTCTTGTCCACCACTGTAGTCACTCCATCATAGAAGGTGAGGAATCACTTGCTGTTGGTAACGCCATGCTTAAATTACCTCCCTTTCCTCCATGTGCCTCACCACAGCTTCCAGGAGGATCTGTTCCATGATCTTCTCAGGCACAGAGGGGAGTCTGACCTGTCAGCAGTTCCAAGGCTCCTCTTTGCTACCCTTTTTTAAGATGCTTACAGTGTTCCCCTTTTTCCAGTCACCTGGGACTTCACCTGACCAGTACTGAGCTCTGGTCCGGTTCCCGAGATCATCATTCTTACTCCTCTTGTCAAAAGACTCTAGCTCCACAATCTTGTAACCTAATATGAGGCCAGATCTCTGCAGGTGTACCTTTAAAGGCTACAGAAACAAGACACATAAGGGCATTTCACAGATCATCAAAATCAATCCAGCTATCATGGGAAAAAAATACTACTGAAACATTTTCTAATTTTACAGAAGGGAAAGCCTTATGTCATCTTTCACCATTTGCTTAGTCCTGATCACAGCACCTAGGAACTGACAAACTAGCTGTCACAAGACATTACAGAGAGAATGGAGCTTGGTTCAAGGCCTACATCACAATCAAAATGATCAGTCTGGAATTAAATCTGATTATGAGGTCATATATCAAAATTTGACTTTAAAAGAAACCACCTATATGCTTCTTACTTTCTGCTACCATCATAAAAACTGACTGCTTTGTTGTATCAACAAAAATCATGCTTTCAAATGCAGGAAGAATTAGAATCCAGAGAGTAGTCTGGGTTAGTGTCTTGGACGACCACATCAGCTTGAGTCCCAGTTTATACCAGTTTAATGTGTTTGTGAAATCACAGCCAACATCTCAACTGTTTATCTAATACAGGAAAAATCTGTACAAGACAGGGAAAAAAGACAGAACTAGAGTGTCTATAATAGGTAGGTTTTGGAACATCAACTCACTTCCATAAATTCAAGTGCCAATTTCAGACAACTCCAAGCTCAAAGCTTGTGAGGAAGAACAAATCTGAACAAGGCTATTACAAAGGCAGTGAAGGTCCTCTAAACTTAGCACCAAGAGTCCCAATCTGCTGTGTTTAGTTTATTCAAACTCTATCTGCACATGAAAAGTGAAAGCAAGAGATCATATAACAAAGGTTTTGACAAACTCTTTCTAGGACTTCATAAATTTTAATAACTCTTCAGTCATGTAAATTACATGCAGCAGTTCTAACCATGCACCCTTAGCCTCTACAGATGTTTGCCCTAGTTCATAAGTAAGTTATGAAATGACTTTTCAGCACACTGCTTTTTAGCTTTATCAGATAGTCAATACTAAAGAAAGAGATCTTTTTCTTCTCAAAGTCCTTTTTATCATGGCAGTTTTTATGAAAAAAATTAATTTTGCAGTAACATTGTGCTCCTGAGTATCCCTTGCTTGCTGGGAAATTTCTCTTTAATGCAGTAATTTCACTGAAATAGTTGTTTCTGACTTTCCTGTAGGTTTAAACTATCAGTGACTAGTGGTTTCATTACACTGCACTTAGACAGTCAGAATACATGAGGAGGGAAAAAAAAATCTTTAACTAGACCACAATACTGCAGGAAATGGAAGGTTTTGGGACAAGTCCTTCTTCACATTACGACAGTTGTTTCAAGAGACAGAACACAGCAGAGGCAAGAAAGGGAGAGAGAGAGGAGCAAGGGGTGCCAGTAAGAGAAAGAAAATGGAAAGATATGGGGCCAGAGAAATCTGTGATAGGCTGACAGAGGATGAGAGAAACACAGGTTAGAAAGGGTGAAAAAGTGAAGTGAGGAAGAAAGTCTGTGAAGGAAGAGAAAGGAAGACAGCAGACAGAGAGATCCATGCTGACAGAGATGGTGAGACAGAAAATTAATAACTTTGGTGTTCCCTTTTTATCAAGTAATACCATCTCTGTAATTTTCCCACATTCCTTCGAATTCCCACAAATGCCTAATAGTTTATTTGTTATTCTAATATTCTATATTTCAGCCATTTTCTACAACACATTTTGTGTAAACCTATTGAAGTTCAACTTATTTTTCCATAGATACTCCTGATCAACCTTCAAAATTCATTTATGGAGATTAATTTTTACTCCTATATATAATAACCTATTTTTAGATCTCCTTCTTTTCAGAGATCAAATGTGTATCATCTGAAATTCTCATAAACTCTATTCTCTATTTCAGTCACTCAAGAGAAAATTCAAATATTCCTATTGGGCCTTCAGGACTGATCAAAGAGAGCTGTGAATATTTACAGTGAATCAAGATTAGGTACAGAAAATTCAGAAGCATGTGCCAAAATAATGAGGTTTTCATTATCAGCTCACAACTGATAAACTAGAGTGGGAGGGAAATTAATTTACTTTATTATATAGATTTTACACTATAAATAGTTACTCATGTCTGAAAAATACAGTTCTGGCAAGAAGAAATAGCAGGCAGATATTAAAGAGTGTTAGAAGGAATATTAGCTCCCTCTATGGAGCATAGCCAATAAATCAGAGTAAATATTATAGTGGATTAAATTTATTTTCTTTTCCTGCTTGCAAATTGATTTGAACAGCTTATAGATAATTACAGTTAAAGTCATGTTCTGCCCATCTAGCCTAGCAGTAGTGATGGCCTTTTATGCTTGAGTTTTTTCCTCTTTTTCTTTTTTCCACAATAAACAGAGGTATTGAGGAATTTGGTTGTGATCTGGGGTCTTTTTTTAAAACATAATGTTATGATATTTTAGGAACTATTTTGGGCTGCAAAACCATATATTTGAGAAATATTTTAACCTGCCAGAGTAACTAACCTGAAGCATGTCAGGATTAACTACAGACTTTTGGGGAAAGTGTCAGGAGTTGTCTTTGTAAGCAGACTTGCCAACCTACTGAGGGGTGCTTTAAACCAGCTGGGCCTAGGAGGGTCAACCTTAAGTGAAGAGGGGGCACAAGGGGCTGACAAAAGGGGGAACAGCATGACAGGTGAAGCTCTCTCTCATTTCCACTGTAAAAGCAGTATAACTTGCAGCCTATCACAAATGCTTGTACACTAGTGCATGAAGCATGAAACAAGGGCAATTAGAAGACTGTGAACATAGCACGGTGTTAATAATACCCAGGTTGTGGGCTTGATCCTTATATGGGCCCTTCACAAAAGAGCTGGACTTGATGATTCTTGTGGGTCTCTTCTGCCTGAGAATATTCTATGATTCTGTGAAATCAGCATGATGCATGTGGCCAGAGACCTGATGTGAAAAAATGCTCTGTTCAACCTGCAACTTCCAAACAAGGTTAAACAAGTTACAAGTAAGGAGTTGGATGGCATTCTTAGGCTGCAGCACACAAGGTCCTAAGAGGAATGAACAAGATAAAGAGCAGAATCACAATTCTGGACATCAGAAAAACAGAATTTGAACTGTTCAGGGACCTGCCTGGAAGAATCCCAGAGAAGTTGCCCTGAAGGTTAAAAAAGCCTAGAACTGAGAATTGCTCCCAAGAAGGCCTTTGACCAGAAGCACACCCCAACATCCTCTTCCTTCTTCTGGTATTCACACAGAAGGGATAAGGATGGATGGGACTGCAGTGGCCCATCTGTTCCAACCTCTCTGCTCAAGGTTCAAGCAGGGTCATCCCAGAGGGCATTGCACAGGATTTCATCCAGACAGTTCTTGAATACTTCCAGTGAAGGAGCCTCCCCAACCCCTCTGGGAAGACTAGTCCAGTGCATGGCCATCTGCAGAGTAAGGAACTTCTTCCTCATGTTCAACTGGAACTTCCTATGCATCTGTTTCTGCCTGTTGCCTCTTGTCCTACTGCTTGGCACCTCTCAGAAGAGCCTGGCTCCACCCTCATGGCACCCTCCCTTCAGATACTGATAGATATTGAAGAGATCCTCTCTCAGTCATTGTGTTTCAACATGTCATCTTTTCTGGAGGCTGAGCAGGCCCACCTCCCTCAGCCTTTCCACCATTAGATAAATGCTCCAATCCCATAACCATCTTCGTTGTCCTCAACTGGACACACTCCAGGAGCTCCATGTGTCTTTTGTACTGAGGAGTCCAAAACTGGGCACAGACTGATGATGGACATTTATTGCACTTAAGATCTGTCTGATGACTCTGTGTCTCTATGTAGAAACACAGATGAACAAACATAATTTTCCTTATGATTCAAATGAAGAACAAAGAAACAAGTTTGTCTGTTGCTTCTCTACAGTGATAAGTGATAAATTATTAATTGTTCTTTGTAATATAAAACCAGAAGAAAATGTTATCTTGGTCCTAAAGACCATTTAAGCTTGAGACAAGGGTGAGCAACAAAATATTTTTAGATAGTAAGTTTCAACAGCTGGGGTCTCTATGCCACTAGCTTCATCAGTGTTAAAAGTATTCATTTCTGCTTCCTCTCAAGCAATGAGAAACTCCTCTCTGAGGATAACTAGGAACAGGAGGAATTGTGACCAAATATGAAGATATATATGCCACATGATCATGCAGGGGTGGGAATAGAAAAAGCCAAAGGCTCTCTGGAGTTGGATTTGATCAAGAATGTGAGGGGCAGCAAGATGGGATTATGCAAGTATATAAATGAAAGAAAGACAAGGAAAATGTGGTCTTGTCACTAGATGGAGCAGAGACAATGGTACAAAAGGAAAAGGCCAAAGCACATAAAGCCTCTCTTGCCTCAGCCTTTACTGGTAAAAGCAGCATTCAGGAATCCTACATTTCTGAGACCAGAAAGAAAATTTGAGCAGGGAAGATTTTAGGAAACAGACAAATTGGACATGCAGTAGTCTGTGAGACCTGACAGCTTGCACTCACAAGTGCTGAGGGAAGCTGGAGATATTGAAAGACCACTCTTGGTTGTCTTTGGAGGAAAGATGGGACAGTTTCTGGGGATTGGCAGGGAAAAAATGTCAATCCTATCTCCAAGAAGAGAGAGAAGAATGAGTCAGAGAAGCCCAGGCCAGACCAGTTCTCCTCAGTCTCTGGAAGGCGATGGAAACCATCTCTAGACACATGAAGGATGAAAAGGTGATCAGGAGTAGTCAGCACTGACTGACAAAGTGGAAGCCATGTGTAACTAATTTGATAGGCTTCTCCAACAAGATGAGTAGCTTGATGGATGAGGGGACCACTGGAAACATTGTTTATCTTGTCTAAGGCTGGCTTTTGACAAAGTCTCCCACAATATTCTAAAAAATAATCTAGAAAATAAACCAACCAGGTTAAATAAGTGGCTACTGAAGAAGATTAAAATCTGGTCAAAGAGCTAGCCCAGAGGGCTGTGGTCAAAGTCTACCTGGATGCTGATCACTAGTCATGTATCCCCTGGGGGGTAAATTTGCTGGGCCAATACTGTTTCATATCTTCAGTAATGCTCTAGACAATTAGGTAGACTGCACCTGCATGAATTTTGCAGAACAGACAAAAATGTGAAAAGTAGCTAATACATCAGATGACTTTGATGCCATCATACAGCCAGGACACAGACAGACTGGAGAAACGGGACAGCAAAAACCTCGTGAAGCTCAAGAGAGGGAAATGCTAGGTTTTGCATCTGACCTACAGTAACTTTGTACACCTGAGCATGTGGAAGGAGGTGATTCTTCCACCCCTACTGTGCACTGGTGATGCCACACCTGGAGTACTATATTCTCCTCTAGGCTACACAGTACAAGACAGACATGGACGTACTGGAAAGAGTCCGAAAAGGATCCACTAAGGAAATTTAGGAACTGGTTCATGTGTCATGTGAGGAAAGTCTAAACAAGCTGTGATGAGAGAAGAGAAGGTTTGGGGATCATATCAATGCGAATAAATACCTCATGAGGGGACTAGAGATGACAGAGCAAAGCTCTATTCAGTGATGCTGATAGGAAAAAGAGACAATGGACACAATTTAAAACACATTAGATTCAACGGCACACAAGGGTGTAACTTTTAGCTGTGAGGTGGCTCAACCACTGGGACAGATTGTCCAGAGAACTTGGTAATCTCAGGCCCTGAAGCTCTTCAAAATCTCACTGAAAACAGTCCTGGAAAACCTGCTTCAACTGATGCTGCTTAGGCAGAGGTGTTGGAGTGGAAGTGATGTGTGACAGCCTCAACAGTTCCTTGAACAGGTGTAGACTAGGGCAACTGCACAAAATCTGACAGCTTAGACTGCACTTTTGTAGAGAGGTGTTCTCCTGATTAGACATAATTTTCTCAAAGTGAAAAGGAAAAGGGATAAAATCTACTGATGATCAGACAATTTTTGGTTAAATACTTTCCTGCTAATGCAAGCATAAGTTGGTCTGTATACATCAGAGTATAACTCCTGTCTTCCTGAAGGTTTGCCAAAGTGTTCTGGGCAGCTCTGTGGCACATTGCTACAGACTGCCACCATTTCAACCTTTTGCTCCTTGCTGGGGATTACAAACCATGTACAGCTAGTTTAGGGGAGTCACTTCCTTTGCACACACCCTGTTGAACAGATTTCAGTTTTCATCTTCCACAGATATTTTATTCTTATTTAGCCTACAGCAGGCATTTGATTCCATAGTTCCCAGGTGACCAAAGAAATGTGTTGCTCACAGCTTGTCTTCAATAGCTGAGAGAGGTGACAAGGAGCTGAAGGAATTCGTCCGCGGAGCTTGCAAGTGTGATGTTACTGCACCCTGTATTTCATGCACCTGCAAATGCATCAAAGGCGGGAAGGCAGGTAGGTGAAGGTGGAATTCACCTGGGAAGTGGTTTCCAAATTTATTTGATGGCCACCAGGTGTCACTGTTACTCCACCAGAGATGATCACCTGTGTAGTAACCAGGATAGGCCGTTCCGATCTGAAAATTCAGCTGTGCTCAAGTTGTCACCATCAAAGAGAACCAGAAACAGGCAGTCTGGGGACTTCTGCACCTGCTAAGAGCTTTGTGTGGTGTACTGGCACACAAAGCATGGTTCCCAGACAATCATAAGGCCAGAAACATTCATTAGAAAAGCATACCGTTTTTATAATATTTTTACCATCAGATTAAAATAACATGCCACTTGACAGTCAATAGAATAAATGGTTTGAGCATCAGACCATTTCTTTCAAAACAAGCATTTTGTTATAGTTTATTGCAAACTACTGTGGTTCTACCTGAAATATTTTATAAATTTTGTTACATCTTTTCTCTGTCTCAGTGGAATAAACTTCTTTTATTTAACCAAGAAGTCTTTGATCTTCTTTTACTAAGCCTCCTTTGTTTTCTTGCCCTATATATCCCCTTTTATAATTTATTAACCATTGTAAAGCCATTACATTGTGTGTATGCACTAGATTACGTGCTTTACATTTTGATTGATAAGCTGTTGAATATAAGAAAAGATACATGGCAAACACAGCATGATCATCAAAAACACTACAAGTCCCATTTTGCTATGGCAACTACATGTTAAATCTAAGGTCCAAAATTGGAAATTCCCATCCAAGAAAACAAGCCAAAAGGATTCAATCCCTGGTTTTGCTGCAATTCTCCAGACAGCTCCTTTAATTCCTGGATGCTTTTGTGAATGGATTTGGAGTGGTCACTCAGGTTCATATAGCACATTCCCTTGAATTTTTCACACCTGTGTCCTTGTGCTCACAATAAAAAGTTTATCGCTTCTCTGTTTTACAGTGTTTCATAATGTACTGAGTCAACATCTGTTAACAATCTTGTTAAAGCATTACTTTAAAAATTAAAAAAATAAACAAGCATTACTCTCCTCTGCAAGCAAACAACCTAGTTAAATAATTGTGTTCAAGGATTACCATGAATACCAACAGAGGCAACTAAAGAACTAAAAAAACATTTTCTAGGATTCCAGAATTTGATCTCAGAGTCACAGTCAGGACTAAATTACTCAGCATCATGTTTATTTAGTAGTTATGTCCAAATAGAGTTTTGAGACTGGGGTGGAACACAGCCAAATGACCAAAAGTATATGGACCTCCCACTGCTTTACTTGCAATGCCTTCCCATGCTCTGTTGCCACATATTAGAAATATGTTATTGTGTATTCTTACTGCATTGATTTTTGTGGTGGCTTGTGAGGGAGCAGTAAGACTACAGCAGGCAGAGGTATTATGGTAAATGCTAGTGCCACTTATATCGACCCCTGTGCTGTCTGTGTTTGAACTGTTAGCGTAATTAAGATAAAAACATACAGGAGCTTTTATAGAGCCTAGTATGTCCAGCTCTTGAGGCTACAGTGAGAGAGCAGGGAAGTTACTTTTCTCATGCCTTCATCAGTATTGCCCAGGTACCATCCCACAGACTCTCCAGCATTAGCCTGC
>NC_031799.1:45413659-45416031 GCF_001522545.3 Parus major
TCAAAGAAATGCCAACCAGACATGCCTGAAGTGGATCACTAGGACTGGTCATGGATATATGAAGGGTAGATTGGTTAATTGCTTGGCTAATGTGAGCCAAACATTGGTCTTTGGTTGTGGGACCCATGCCTCATTCACCATCCTCAAGAATTGCTAAAAATGACAAAAAAGGTCACATACGTTTTGTCTAAAGCCATAGTAGCTGGTTACCAAGCCAAAACTGTGATGCCTTCCAGTCCCCATTCCTTCTGTGGTGGGTTTTATGTTCTTCACAGGTAGCCAGTGAGCTCCTGTGGATAGAGAAACACAGCTATAACCGCACCCCCATGTTAGCAAAAGCACAGGGCCTAGCCATTGTCCACTCTGCAAGTCTTTGTAATAGACAGGTGGCTGAGAATCCATTAAAGCACCATGGGAAAACCTGCTTTCATTTGCTGTTTTCTTATCAAATCTGGAAATATTTAAGAAATTGAAAGCAACTGTTACTTTGTCCAGTTGTTCCTGAGGCATTGTACCAAGGGCATCCCCCCTCTTTTGTTTAATAAGCATATTCTTTAAAAGGGCATGCCTTTGTTCCACAACAGCTTGACCTGTTGAGGAATGAGGTAAACCAGTTAAGTGACACATATACCCCAACAATGAAAAAAAGTTTTCATTGATTGTGAAACATATGCTGCACCATTATCAGTTTTCACTACTTTCAGGACTTCTAAGGTAGCAATAATTCGCAACATGTGTTTAATGACATCTCCTGCCTTTTCCCCTTTATGAGTGCAGGCAACAAAAGATTTGGAATATGTGTCAACTGATACATGCACATATTTTAGGGTGCCAAAGGAGGAAATGTGTGTAACATCCATCTGCCCGATTTCATTGACACCTAATTTTTTTGATTTGTACTTATTGTAGTAGGTAAAGGTGTTAATGTACAATCAGGGAAAGAATGAACAATTTATCTGGCTTGAGAAAAAATAAGATTAAATTGTTTACTCAAAGATTTTGCATTCTGGTGATAAAAGTCATGTGTCAGCTTTGCTTGTATGATTTGATTCGGAACTGTTGCCATCATTGTCAGAGCATCAGTAGCTGCAATGCCTTCCACCAGAGGTCCAGGCAATGATGAGTGAGTCCTGACATGCATAACATAAAAACAGTGAGATCTACATCAAACAAAATCATACAAAGTAGATAACAATACTAAAAAATGGTTAGGTACTTCTTTTAGAAAGAAATGTTCAATTTTATTTAAAATGCCAACTACATACAAGGAATTTAATATTAAGTTGAAGGGCTCATTTTTGAACAATCAAAAGGACTCTACAGCAGTTGGTAATTTGACCAGCTGTGTTGATCCTGGCTGAAAAACCACAGTTTTCCCAAACCCCTGCCAAATTTTTCCAGGCAACAACTGCTTTCTGTGTTTTCTCACAGCCACTGACGAAAATCGTCTTTGCTCTAGACAGGGGCTGTGACGATGTTAAAAACCACCTCTTTAAAGATCTTTTAGAATTTGCAGGAGTTTATTTTTTGGCAAAAAATTAACAAGGTTTCCCAAAAAGTGTGTCAGGGCCGCCTGTAAAGATAATGATTCTCAGAACACACCCTGAAAAGAGATAAAGGAATGTGACAAAGGAATGTGGATGTGAGAAGGATCTTCCCCACTAGGGTCTGGCATAATTTTTGTGCTGTGGAAACAAGTCTAACAATCACATCAAGCAGTGTAGTTACTGTTTTTGAAAATGTGTGAGGTAAAAATACCCACTCTATCATCCACAGTTGTTGCTTATACAGCACTGTGCAATTAGTTTGCATATGGTTGGAATTGAGCCAGGCTAAGAAAAAGCCTCAGTGGTAACTCTGCTTGTCCTCTGGATACAAAAGAGGTCTGAATTTCATCTGTTACAAGTTGCAATGCTTCAGGGGCTTCTGCATCCAGCTTGTGAGGAGAGGAGATAGTAAATCTGTGTCTCCCTTAAGTAAATTAAACAGGTGACAGTTCCTCAGTGAACATACCAAGGGTAGGTCTGAGCCAAATAATAGTTTCTAATCATTTTTGCAAATCATTTAGTGTTGTAATAGAGGTCTTCAGCACAATGGACTGAGGAACAATTTTCTGTTTAAGTAATAGAAACCCAAGGTATTTCCATGGTGGGACAGTTTGAACCTTGCCTGCTGCAATACAAAGACCAAATTTATCAAGAGAAAGGCACAAAAACAGAAAACATTTTTGCAATACTACAGAGTCACCTTTTGCTAGCAGTATATCATCCATATAATGATACAACAGAACCTTTGAAAAGTGCTTTTGCACTGGTTGTAAAGCACTTGCACCACAAACTGGCATATCGTAGGACTGGTTTTCATTCCTATTG